>NC_084716.1:14031581-14338358 GCF_033807575.1 Cydia pomonella | reverse complement strand
TGCCTTAACTCGTAATGTCTTTTTTTTTTTATTAAAAACTGATCGGCGATTGGCTCTAGTCACACCTGATGGAAAGTGAAGACAGGGCCTAAGATGGAGCTCACCGATTCAGTAGTAGCCTATTCAATCTTGCTTTAAACAGACCGAGGTCATATTTATCAGGGAATACAGAGGGCGGGAGCGCATTCCATTCTTTAGCCGTCGTCATGTAATTAAAGGTTAGATTTGACAAATCTGCGCGTCATCGTGGATGACATGACATACATATTCAAATCCTTGTTGCTGTCGCTAATACTAATAAGTTTTTGGCAAAAATTTCATTTTAGGTACAAGCTTTTATCGCTGACTGTACTTTTTTTTCCACAGGCAACTAATACTCATCAAGCCAATTCTAAAAACCCTAAACACAATTAGGTTGCGTTGTTTTATCACAGAGTTCCTATGGCTACTTCCTGTCTCCATCATCAGATCAGCTTGATGGTACCATAATATTGCATTGTCACCCGACTTACATATGTATGCAAATTTTCAGCTTCATCGGAAACCGGGAAGTGGGTCAAATTTAACTTGCAAGATTTGTCCCATACATACTAACAGGGCAAGTTAAATAAAAGCTTGTAAAAAGCCTAATAGCATTAGCAGCTTCAATCAGGAGAAAACTGCAGTTTTAACCCTTTTTCTTGGCATATCTTTCAATATGCGCATATTTTGTCCTTTTTATTTTATTCTTGCTCATAATTACTTTAGTTCTATTAGGCGTCTGCAACGCTTGAAGTTACGATTTTTTTATTTGCCAAGATAAGGTTTAAAAACTGTTGCTCCATTGCGTCAGTCATCAGTTTATAGTTTTCTTTGCTCCAGTATATAGTCCGTTTTATTTAGCATTAGAAAGAAGGTAAACGATTTTGACGTGTCATTTCTTTTTATTGAAAAATAATTCACGTCAATTAAACACAATTATAAGATCATTTACATTCTTTTGTGTTCATAATTTATAGTTAAGCATTTTAAAAACCGTTTTTCAATAGACGTCAAGATTGTTTCCCTTTTTTCTAATGCTAAAAAAACGGACTATAGTACGTGTCATTCACGAAGACGCGTTCCGTAACTCGTAATGTCATGTTATTTAAGGTTAGATTTGACAAATCTACGCGTCATCGTGGATGACACCAATTATAACTTTAAGTTACTAACCTTTACGGGTTACACACACTACATTTGACTTGAACAAAAGCTAACTACAAACATGCAAGTCATCCGGCACGCACTAGAGATCAGTCACAGTCTGACAAGGACTGTTAGATTTCTGACATGAAGCTGTCTCCACTCCAGTAGTATCAGAGCTCCATCCCCGCATCCCGTCTCCAGCTGCCACTGCTCCAGCGATTTCGAAATCTTTTTTAGGCCAACCATACTGGCTTAACTAAAAACTAACTATAGTCTATCAAACAACATTGTCAGTAGAAATTTTCAAATTTTCTACGGGACTATGACCATTAGCCCCTACATTTTGTAAATGTGCCGTTTTTTTCTACTGACGGATATGGCTTGACAGACTATAGTAACTACAGTCTCAGCGGCTCGAGAGGATCTTGGGCACGGGCAGTAGTGATCGCCATTCTTCCTGATTGTGCGCACCTTCGTATTCGTATTCGCGGGCTAGGTTTCCGCAACTCGACGTCGCAATTCGCGCCTATTTTGCGTGATTGTGCGCACCTATATACCAGTTTGATGTCCAACAGGCACTTCTAAGACTATGAGGGCTTGCTCCAGCATACTTATAAAAAAGGTAAAAACTTACATTGTAGCAGTATATGCGCGAATTTCTCCTTCATAGTGAGTTTCATGCTCTGGTACTCGTCGTCAAGGACCATTTTCTCGTTGAAGAGGCGACGGATCTGGTTGTTGGAGGCTTGGATGAGCGAGTAGAAGGCGTTGGCGTTCTTTTTGTTGCATTCGCCGCGTTCCAACCAGCCGACCAGGGTCTGTAATGATCAAACATGTTATTAAGTATATACTTGCTGGCAGATCTGTCAATCTGGCAGGGTCTGTAATGATCAAACATGTTATTAAGTATATACTCTCAAACCAATGGTATATATCACTGGCTTGCCTGCTTTAAATGAGGCATAGTGTAGAGAATACGTGTTAGGAAGGGACAATATTAATTGCACACCAAGCATCAATTTTGTTAACACTGAAAAATCCGTACTTCCTTATAATCTATTCCAAGCTTTAGCTTAATTTTTTCTGGTACAGTAAAGCGTTTATTTTTGGGTATTATTTTACTAAGAGCTATTTTTTTTATTTGGCTATTTTTTTTTTGGGGATTTTTTTCAATTTTTGTAAAAGTGAAAATAATGTGTAGTAGTTGCTCGTATCTGGTATCATTCTACTTACAGGAGCAGCTTCAGCAAACTGGTCGTCACTTTTGACCTTCTCGGTAATAGTCTGCAAAGAGGCAGGCGTGAGCGGCTCGATGCGTGGTGGCGTGGGATCACGCTTGCCACGCTTGCTTCGCTCGAACTCGGCATAGTCGTCGCGGTTCTTTAAAAAAGACGAGAAGATTGGAGCAAATTCAATGTAAGTATTGAGTATAAATAAGTCCTCAGACAGTTTCCTAGCTACTAAATATACCTTGTAACCAGCTACCAAAAAGGTAGCTAAGTATCAATGAATTAAGTTAAAAGATAAGCACTCTTTTTTGCTGAATATATTTCCTACATAACAGGAAAATATGTATACATTCACCAGAGAAAACATACTTTCATGTTTTATAAATATAATGATGAATTTATCTAAAAACTCAGGACATTATTACTTAAACCTTTAACTCTTTAAGTCCAGATTATGAAACCCATCCATTCAAGCCTCATTGCCACATTTATAGCCTACAAAAAGATGGCTTTATATGGTGTTAATTTTTTCCTTATATCTTATTGCGCCTGGTGTTATATTGTAGATCGTGCCATTGACGAAGACGCGTGCCTTGACACGTAATGTCATGTTATTAATATGGAAGGTAGAGGCAAGGAATAGAATCTCCATAGGCAGAACTGCTGCAAAAGTGTCAGCTAGAAATAATATTTCCAAATCTCTCCAGAGTAGCGCTAGAGTAGCTAATAACCTAGGTTATTGATGGAGTGAAGTGCGCTGTCTATGATTCGATTTTTTGTAGATTCTAGGTATTGTAATGCCACCTATTTATGGTTTTTAGTCAGACATTTCTACTACATGGAGATTCTATTCCTTAACTATACCTTCCATAGTTATTAAGTTGGATTTGATCAAATCTGCGTGACATTGTGGATGACAGGAAGTATAAAGGTTTAATATAATAAATTGATAAAAAATAACAGTGTGTTATAAATTCTTACCAATGCAAAGTCCACAAAGATAGTAGTAGCCTCACTGTCACCCTGATTGTGATATTTGAATCTGAATCCAGAGATGCTGAAGGAAGCCTCCACACTTTCCTCCTTCTCAAATCTGATGTGACACACTCCCTGTCTGTGCAACTTGATGTCGGTGATATTCCCGAACCGCTGGAATATCTCTTGAAGAACATCTTCTTTTACACTGTTAGGCAAGCCTCCAACAAAGATTGTACGGCAGCCTGGTGGCCGCTCTCTGCGGTTTGGCAGAGAAGCTCCTGGTATTGGTGTCAGAAGTACAACAGAGCTGCAGTAGATTGGCTGGTTTGATGGGTGCATCATAGGCATCATTTGCTGGTTCATCATGAACATGTTCTGATCCATCATTGGATTCATCTGCATCATTCCAGGCATCATGCCAGCCATGTTCGGCACATTTTGCATGTTGGACATGGTTGGCATGTTGGGATGAGGCATGCCTCCCATTGGCTGCATTTCCATCTGGCCAGGCTGCTGCATCATACCAAATGCCATCATGCCACTGGGACCTGTATAAAATGTTACATTATTATTTACACAAACAGTCAACCTATATACATCATGTATCATAAGGTCACTATGGGTAACATGTCAAAGTGTAAATAGTGTGTTATGTGAATAAAATCATAACATTTGGTTTGTCAATTTAAAAAAGTCATTAATAAAAATCTGATAATCCCTCGAAAATCATCTAATCAAGTTAGTCTTTAAAAATATCTAGCGGTTTTAGCATGAACCTAAAATGTGAGATAATTTTTATACCTGGCATCATCATAGCTCCAGGCAGCATATTTCCCGGGTTCTTATCAGGTGCCTTGTCACCGCTGTCAAACCTGGACCTCCTCTCTGGACGGTCCCGTCTCCTATCCGGTCGACTGTCTAGGCGGTGGTCGGGGCGGTCATTGCGGGTTCTGTCATCTGCCCGGTCAGCCATTCTTTTACTGCCAGGCCTGGCATTTCTGTCATGATGCTCTCTTGGACGGTCATCCCTGCTACGGTCTGGTCTACCAGGACGCGGGCGCTGATCTGTAACATAATTTAATTTAGAAATATTGCATATGAATGTGATAAATTATGCCAGATGCTCTGCCAAAAATAGAGCACAATTTCAATTACTGAAGGTATCACTTTGGGTTTCATGCAAATTACATTTTTTTACAATTTGATAAGGTGGCATATGACAAACTAAATGAAATATGGTAACTTCAATCTATGTACCTCTGTCGCGATCCCGATTGTTCCTAGAGTCCCTTCTATTTCCTGGTCCTCCCTCATGGCTAGGTCTGGGTGCTCCAGGGGCAGGCGTGTCATCCTCAATCACCTGCACCTCGCTGGATTCCACGCTTGGATCCTGAACGTCTTGCTGAGAGGCGCTCTGCATACCTTCTGGGAGCATAGGTCCAATTTGAGGCCCAGGCGGAATCCCACCCATATTATTCGGCATTTCCATCATGTTTTGCAACATGGGTGGAGGCAACAATGGCGGATGCATTTGCATCATTGGCGGTCCCATCATGTTAGGAGGCATTGGGAATTGCTCATTACCCCATGGATTCATTTTTTAAGATTTTTTGTCACTAACGTAAATTGACGCAAATTAGACACAGGACAAAAGAAAATGCTCCAAACCACTTCACAATTTATCTTGAATTTAAATATCACAACATTCACAACACCACAGCACTTCTTGCAACGCAGTTTTTTTGCATTTGACAAGCAAGACAATGGCAGAATAGGCATAGACTAGCATAGACATTAATCACAGAATAACCATAACCAAACCATAACAGAGCTACATGATCATGGCACATTTACATTCGCGTGCGAGTGGCGAGCAGTAGAAGTACAGAATGAGCTTGTGGCTCGGCTCTAAAAGGGGCTCGCGGGGGATGCGCGCTTGCTGTTTACATTCACGTTCGGCTTTTCATTCGGTTACAACTTACAACTACAAACCTTGGGGTCTACCGCAAAAACCGAAATTCGCAAATTGCGGGGATCTTTCTCTTTTACTCTCACTGTTACGTAATTAGAGTAACAGAGAAAAATGCCCGCAATTAACGAACTTCTATTTTCGCGGTTATAGCCAATACCTGATAAAGTGTGGATGTAATTGGCACTTTAAGCTTGATCGGGGCGCCATACTATTTGATGGCAATCTAAGGCAATCCGTTCGCTTCCACATATTTATCGCTTAGGCTTGGCTTAGATGTGAACTACTTGGCTGACTTGCCATCCACTTGCTTAAAACTTAACAGCCTGTAGCCTGTAGAGCCCTTTAAAAATAATAAGAAAAAATAGACGTTGTCATTTTAGTCTATGGTCCGTAGTCGTCGGATCAGATGAGTTTATTATATTTTTGTTATATTCCTTAAATAAAAATTTGCAAATTGGACACCTTTGGAAAAAATAGGCAATACATTCGAAATTTATATTGCTTATATTATCGCATATTTTTTGTGAGCTACTGATGTAATTGACTAAATGTAAAAATTGCATTGTGTGGTAAATGTCAAAATTTCAGTCAGTGAAATCGTGCTAATCATCGAGATTATAGTTGAAAATTCGTGATGTACTTATATTTGAAAACATATGGTATTAGTGAACTGAGTGTTATATTTAGCGGTTTATCGTAATCGGCGTGTTGGCTGCACATTGGAGAACGCAGGTGGATGAAACAATTTTGAGAAAGTGAAGGTGAGACGTATTTTCTTTTGTTGTGGTTCCAAATGAATTATATCCAGTCGCGCGTGTAATCGGCGCGGCTATGTAGTTATTTATTTTCTTTAAATAAATCTTAGTTTTCACTCTTTGGTGTTTTACGGCCGTTGTTTTACGATTACGAAATATTTATAGCCGTTTAGCTTCTTTATGTGAACTGGAATTATCTAGATTTTCTCAGAATAAGTACCCGAAGATATTTATGAGTTCACGTAAGTAACGACTTACACTTGTAGGTTTTTTATTGACTGTTCATATAAGGGGTTGAGAAAATTGCACTCACATCCAAACAAGTTGTGAAAGAAATTTCTTATAAACTTGTCTGGTGTCTGCTACCCTTTGTGCAGGTGAATATTTCGCTCAGCGGCTAAGTCTAGCAATCCAACAGGGAAATGTAACAAGCATCCTGGGGATGATGCCCCGGGCAACTCTATTAAGTTTTTGCCTATAAACTATAGGTAAGAACTGTGAATATATATTATGTATAATATGTATATTGTTATTGTAAATAAAACAAACATTTTATAGTTAAATAATTAATTGAATATTTTGTGGCTAATCCATTTTCCATATCTATGTTTACATTATGTTAAACAGCTGATCATATTTTAGACACTCAATACCCCTCAAGCAATGTACCCATATAAATGGATAATGATGTTTATTTGTTGCTATTATACACAATATTATGCAATTAATAATTATATTAAAAACAAAAAGTATCTTAACATCAATATAGAAATAAAAACAGAAGTTGTAATTTCTGTGTACATTGTAGCATAGTAATAGGGGGCCTACCATGTTAACACATTCACTGCCAAGAACACATATGTGGAAACAGGGCTCCTGGCACCAAAAGTTTTAATTGGATTAAAAGAGAAACAAACTCTGTTTTTCGCGGTAGTTGGCCAGGATACCCAGTAAACAATACTCTCACAAAATCAGGTAAGGAAAAACAAAAGGAAATATTTGTGGAAATAGAGCAGAGTAAACTGCCCTAACACCGTACCCAAACTTCTAACATTTATCACCAAAACTACCATCATTTATAGAAATGCTGAAATCCTTCTAATCACCATGTATGTGCAAAATAATACTTTGTTACAACTTGATGACCCTGCTTGACTTCCTGTTATAGCTAGACATACACATTTGCCAGACACAAAAGGCCATTAGCACCATACAACAACAACATTAATATTTATGTTGCATTGTAAAATGATTTGATTTATTTATTAAAAATATTTTAGTATACCAAATTGAGAAATTGTAATAGGAACAATTTAAAATTTAAGGAAGAGTTAGAATATTATGTAAGAATGTCCTAAAGCTCATTAAAAAAAGATTTTGACGCCTACTTCATATTTTTTTATGATCATTTTATTATTTTTAAACTTTGTATTACATTTAAATATCACTTGGTTCAGCTAGCTGACACAGGTAACTAAATAAGTCTTATTGGGGCCCTCTTTCTTTCCAATTAGTATTATTTGAAAGAGAGGGGTAGGTTTTCTAAATAGTGCAACAAAATGATTGAACTATATAGAAAAGCTTCTTGCTTTTTCTGCAAAGTACTAAAAGTTGCTGTAAACTGGCCATCAGTGGACCTTACTGAATACTTTTTTTATTTTTATATCTTTATATCAAGGTTTACAAACTCACAGTGTAGTACTTTTATAAAGCATAGCTCATTAATTTGTTTTGTAGATGAAACAAGGTAAACACCTGTAACCCTACTGGTGTTGCAGACCCTCTAGCATGAGTTGCGTTCTCACGCAACATGTATGGAGTCGCGCGCGAGAACACAACTCCTACTAGCAGGTATTGTTAGACATCGTTGTTACAATCAGACGATGTGTCTGCTTCTTTGTCTCCTATATCAAAAAATATATAGGATACCCTTTTTTGCTTAACTCTGTTATTGGTAGTGTACCAGATCAATAGTCTCCAAACTAATACATTTAAGTCTGTCATTGGGCCTACGAAAAATACTATAGAATACTTTACATGCATAAAATTCCATACAATACCCATGAAAAAGTGGAACCCTGGCTGTGGCTGTGGCCCTCGAAAAGATTGCAAGAACTGTTGGATGAGGGCAGGACTTTGACTGATATGATGATAATGATATATGTTATGAAACTAGTATTTATCACAGACATACTACATACATTATTAAGGATAACCATTGATAAGTAATCAATAATCATGTAGGTATGGGGTGTGTATATATTAGTATTGTTATCAGCATACCATTATGATAATATTTTAGAGCATAGATCACACACAAGCTGTCTTCTATGTTATAATATTTTATTTCTTGCTCAAACACACAAAAATGTTGCATATGAAGTGAACAAAGTAAGAGATTTATTTTATTAAAATAAGACAGGTAGTAAAGTATTGTCTCAAATAAAAACCAGTGTTTATAAATACAAGGCAATTTTTTTTTTTAATTGTAGTTTAATTTACGTAACTCACAACACAAGTGAATCTTGCTTGAATAATGAAAATGAAATGAAACCAGATCTGCTCTTACTTACCTACAAAAACTTAATTTAATATGTTGAATAATAATTGGCTATGCTATTTAACTATATACATACTAGATCACTCTTATCAATTTTAGGATTCTTTAGTGAACAATTTTCCTTTATAGCCTCGATGTTCAGTCACGGAATTTGAAGATTTCACTCACTCACGCAATCGGAATCACTTTTCGACTAACACAACAACAACATTAAGGTTCAAAAGTGAAGAATCTTCCTAATTCCCTGACTGTCCATCAATCGGTACCTACATACTCGCAGGGTCGTCTTCTATTCTATTTAGTCAAAAATAACTTCAAATGGACCACAAGCCCCATAACTCGCCACAATATGCACAATATGCACAATATGCATATCCTTTTTAGGGTTCCGTAGTCAACTAGGAACCCTTATAGTTTCGCCATGTCCGTCTGTCTGTCTGTCTGTCCGAGGCTTTGCTCCGTGGTCGTTAGTGCTAGAAAGCTGAAATTTGGCATGGATTTATAAATCAATAAAGCCGACTAAGTCGTATAATAAAATCTAAAAATTTAATTTTTTTTAGGGTACCTCCCCTACACGTAAAGTGGGGGTGAAATTTATTTTTCGCTTCAACCCTAGAGTGTGGGGTATCGTTGGAAAGGTCTTTCAAAACTAATAGGGGTTTTCAAGAAACATTTTTTGATAAAGTGAATATATTCGGAGATAATCGCTCCGAAAGAAAAAAAAAATGTGTCCCCCCCTCTAACTTTTGAACCATAGGTCCAAAAAATATGAAAAAAATCGTGGAAGTAGAGCTTAAGAAAGACATTAAATGAAAACTATAGCGGATATGATCAGTTTAGCTGTTTTTGAGTTATCGCAAAAAGTATTCCCTTCATAGTAAAAAGACTTACTTTAATTAGGTACTGATTATGCAAATTTGCCTATTTGTTTAACTCGGGTGAAAGGTACCGTTTCATCCCTTGGTTAACAATTTACTATACTTTAAGCTCCAGTTTAGCTTATTGTGACGGAAGAGTAACTACGGAACCCTACACTGAGCGTGGCCCGACATGCTCTTGGCCGTTATTCTTTATAACGACGGTCCTACCCACTAAACCTACACCGGCGTTACCCGCATTGCCGTATGAGGGACGTCATTCCCTCCTATTTTCTGACTAGTATCAAACGTTCGCGCACTGAAAACCCCGGTGTATGCTCAGCTGATAACGAAATCTCAATTTTCCATGTTCGCGATAGGCCCTTAGGAAATATTTACCTGTCACCGCATCCAGATACAATAACCTGTAGAATTCTGAACTAAAACTCCAGTCATTGACCGACTTGGCATTGTTTTCGAAAATTCCTGCTCAGAGGAACAACCTCTGGATGATTTACATTACATTTTCTTTGTCTTAGTGCAAACATAATATATGGACTGTCTGTCTGACCTGGTAATGGTTTATCGGTTACTATGCGAAATGCTATTATTTATTAGCGGTTGATAATTTTGGGGTAATTAACCTTTATAATTAGTCTAGATATTGTGCGCGACGATGTTTCTTCTAACCTTATTTGTACAGTCACCTGCAATAATATGTTACACAACGATGGCCGCAAAAATATCTGACACGATCATAAGATAAATAATTCTAGAGCTGTAAGAGCGTGTCATATATTTTTTGCCTTCGAAGAGTACCATATTATTGCAGCTACAGCCTGGCTACTGGACTAGAGTCGGACCACGCTTAGTTTTCACGCACGCTTATAGGCATATTCAAATAAATAATTCAATTGCGTTTATAGGGGCTATGACGACATATATCTCTACATTTCGTACCCGACGTATTTACGTAGCTGACGCCAAGCTCGGGTATCTTTACGCGATATCGCAGTACAAACGTGCGGTTATTTCGGAATTGCATTGCGTGATAAAGTGGTTTGAATACCCATGCCAATGCCGTTATATTGTTCTATTCAAGAAATCTATAAAACAAGAGACGAATTTAATGAGGGTTTTGCGTCACGTGCAGTCAGCATCACGTAAATAATGACGGCCAACTTGGTTAAATACATCGGGACCCCATCCTTGTCTATTATAACCAAGATCAGGGTTTTGGTTGCCGCTCGGGGTGGATGACCTCAATAACTACTTATTTAATGTCACATATTTTATAAGTATGTTATCTAAACTATAAAAGCGTTTTCGCTGAACCCGCAAACCCCCGATCACTGTTTATAACATAAGACGTATAACGAAGAATGATATTCGTTTAATATGAAATGTGAATTTCATAGAGAATTATCCGTATTACTTATTATAGTGGATGTTTTTTGGGATCACATATTTGACAGTTATGAATTGACCTTTATATATATGAGGCTCAGCCCTACCGTTTATTTAATAGCCTTATATTGGCCGGGTGCAGAGGGCCTGGCAGGAAAACAAAAACGATCGCAGTGCTTGATGTGGCCAAAGTTAGCGAAAAATCTCGCGGTGTTTCGGTACTCCTCAGTTAGTATGGTCACGATAAACTCAAAAACGACTAAACGAATTTTCATGTGGTTTTCACTTATCAATAGAGTGATTCTTGAGGAAGGTTTAGGTGTATCATTTGTTTAGGTTTTGTGTAAATTGGTTGAAATATGACGATGTTTCCTAAAGATGCTAAGGGCCAATTCATAACTCTCAAATATGTGATCTTATGTTGTGCCGACTATAGCAGTTTTTGACTAACTACAATATTCACATACTAATATCAATTAATACATATTAATCGTGATTATATCTGTTTGTTATTTTGTTTATCTGTGTTTTTTCATCGATAAGCTTTTGAACCGATTTTGTTTCGGCAGACAAAATATGGCTGCGCCGAAACAGTATCGGTAGTGTCCGACGGAACTTTCGGTTTCGGGAATAAATCCGGGTTAGGTCGGCGCTAGAAAAACTGCAATGACTTAGCAGTTTTCAGTAATGGTTGATAATATCCACTAAGATCCGAGGTTTGATTTTACTAAGTACCTATTTGTTACTAAATGTGTAATTATTCATAGAGATGTTTTCTATGTACCCATTTATGTATTTGTATATTTTAAATATGTAAAAAATATGGTTGTCTGAGTACCCACAACACAAGCCTTCTTGTTCTTGAACTTAACGTGGGACTTAGTCAATGTGTGTAAGAATGTCCCTATATTATATATTTAAAATGCCTGCGACTGTCCTCCACACAGCTTGTCTCTTCATGTTTATTTTCTTAAATCTGAAGGTTTAAGGTTCGGAATTAGTGTTTTATTGACCGTACCGACGGCTTCTTTAACTGAATCTGACTTATATTTCAGTCAGACACCTGAATTATTCAAATTATGACCTAAAATGCATAGTTATTTAACCCTAATTTCTTATTAATGGAATTCCTGAGAAGGATCACTCGGTCATTATTCGAGCACCCTTCATGATAAAATGTCAATACCGTGACCACACTATTTACGAAATTATTGGATCAGGTAGGTTGTATTCTTACCGAAATCAGCTAGATATAAATTATAGTTCCCTTTGTATGAGTTCTTCCATTATACCTTACCTTATAATCAAACCGTACCAGAGAACATCGGCGGCGTGTGCGTAGACTTGCACGTGCGTGTGTACTAAAATGTTGGAGCTGTGCACGCACACGTCGCGCCGCTTGCGTGTGTCGTCGCATAAGGATCTATTACAACGCGCACATGCACATCCACGCACTCCGGTGTACACAGGCCTTAATAAGCTACGGATCCCTTTTCGAACATATCTGCTGGAGCGTTGGGGGTGATATTTCGGTTGACCCTTAAAACTTTACGATCTCCCAGGGCCCTCAGCACGTTTAATGGGAATATCTGACCAATCAAATCAATATATTCTACTAGCCGTCCCTAAACTGTATTTAACAGTAAATAGAATTGGTAAGCTAGACTAAAATAGTCGTTAGCCCAGTTCTCTTATCGCCTTTGTTTATTAAAGTCGCATTTCCTCCTACAATGAGGCTTCAACAATTGTTATTCTTGATTAGATATTTCGTTCTCATTAATTGAAACATCAGGCATTAATGATTTTTGGACATCGCTATCCTTCATCTAGCCTAGATCTAAGTCGTTAAACCTTTCGCATTAAGATAATTATTACGATTTTAGATATCAGCGGCGGTAGCACGGTCGCATTTTTATCGCCTATCACCATGCCTGTCACGTTTGAACAAGTATGTAAGTGCGAAAGTGACAGGCATAGTGACAGGCGATAAAAATGCAACCATGCCGCCACCGCAGGTTTGTTGCCCTCAAAATGACATATCTACACTATTACGCGTTGCTTGCTTTGAGTTATGTTCAGATATTTGTGAACTGATCGTTCGCTCTGATAGCGACTAGATAATTGATAGGGTTCAGATGCGAATGATTAATTTAGGCCCTTACCTATTTTGTTGGTACACTGTCGACATAGTAGGTACTTCTAATCCAGGATTTTTCCCTGATTGGCGCTGAGGCGCGGTAGCGGGGCGCACTCCCGCATTTGCACCAATCTGATAGCAGTAGGTATGAGGGAGATAGCAACATAGCCTGTACGCAGCGTTAGGGCGTCATTGTCAACTGTATTTCAAGGCCTTAAAACATGGATTTGTTTCCAGGGTGCTGGAGCGTGCGGTGACTGGAGATGAGCTCGCCACCGCCCGTGCAGGAGGTGGAAGTCGGAGACGAGTCTATGGAAGACGACTCCGCCGACATGATACCCGCTGACAGGTAATGCAGAGTTTCTGTGGGCCTACCACGAACATCGAAGTTCGCAAATTGCGGGCATCGTTCTCTGTTACTCTAATTACGCCTTAATTGGAGTAGAAGAGAAAAATGCCCGTAATTTGCGAACTTCGGTGTTAACGGAAGGCCCTCTGCTCTAGTCTTCGTGAATCGTAGATCGAATACATGCTACGCGTAACTTTTCGCACGCAGTCGCATTCCGCGTTCCTCAGATCATAGGCACAACGGCGAAAAACGAAAATCTAAGTACCTTTATCTCCCTCTCTATCGTTTGAATACGCAGGACCGATAGAGGCAGATAACTAATAAATAACGATTTTCGGTTGTCGGGGTTTTCCCTCAGGACCCACATTTATTACGTATTGGACTATAGGCCGCGATTCGAAGCCAACCAACGTCTTTTCTGAATATGAAACCTTACTTTGTCGATTTTTTTTTTCGGTAAGATTTTATAGCTAATAGGGAGCGTGCATGAACTGTAGGAGGCAGCACAGGAGCTGTCAGATTTTTGGCGCGAAGCGTAAATGTGATGTTTATTGTTCCGATGTAGCCCACAAGATGGCAGACCCTCCAACGCGCACGGTCCCTATTGTATTCTTTCTGTCAATTACGAATAGAAACTCAATGCGTTGCGTTGTTGTATAACAAAAGTACGCCTCAAACCAGAGGGATAGTACCTACCATCCATTACCATAACGATTTCTCCGAACACAAGTGTGTGGATTTTTAGCTCAATAGGGTTCCAGGAATGTATGACAATTTTTGAACCAATTGTGGCATTATCTATGAAAAAGGGACCTTATTGTCGATGGCGCTTACGCCGCACTGCGTCGCGCAGTGTTGTATTTGTATCGGAGCATCGTTTATAACGACGGAAGCACCATCGACTATTATAAGGTCCCTTTTCATATATAACGTCACAATTATCTATAGCAAGTTAATAAAAGCGAAATAAGTATCGTTTGCAAAATACCTAATTTGTACGATGAGGACAAACTTAAAAGTACCTAGATCGAATTTGAATTATTCGTCGCAATATAGGGACCCCACTGTGTTTGTCCTCTTGGTATAGTAGCCTCTCTCTCTCTCTCTCTCTCTCTCTCTCTCTCTCTCTCTCTCTCTCTCTCTCTCTTTTCCGCTTCAAATATCAATAAGACAGGAAGCTGCGTCTAATTTGGTCCATTGATGTAAATGACTATACCAAACGTCCACCCACTCTCCACGTGTAGTTACGTGGTTTAAGGCCAATACAGATCAGAGGCGTGTTTTGCATACATTGTTTACCTAATGTTTGGAATTAAATCAGCTGGAGTTACAAGTAAAGTTCTTACCCGTTCGCTGAACGATATCGGCCTGTCAGTTATTCGATTGTTTTCTTTTGCGAATAACTGACTGGGCAATATCGTCCGGCGAACTGGTAATCAGTGGGCCCCTTAAGACAACTGTCTTTGTCTCATAATTGGTATGTTAAATTAGTTATATTTTTATGGCCAGTTGCCGCCGGACACCTAGGTTCGTAATCTTCCGGTTCATATATCTAGTTAGGTTTTTTTGCCGCCATCTCAAAATAAATATCCCGACCCAGACACTCCTCAAGCCCATGGCCTCTGCTCCATTTACGTTGAAGAAGCTCCTTAGTTGGGCCACTTGGGTCCTATTTGGTTCACGAGGGGTATTTTACGCTTCAGCAGCCAGATGGGCCACTCCCTTATCTACCGCTTGGGGACGCGTTCTCTTAAGGGTCAAAGGAGAAAGTTCACCTGAGAAAGTAACACAACTGTGTTAACCAAAAAATATTGTTGCAGTTCCCTAGTTAGGGCTCGCGTCGCATAGTGTCGTTTGCCAAACAGTAGAGGAAGTACGCCGAGTCTAATTTCGGCCATTCATGCGAATGGCTGCATACCTAACATATACCGTGTAGCTAGTGTCTCTAAATAAGAATACAAGGTGATATGTAGAAAAATCTAAAATTAGGATAATATTTGAATATTTAATTGAAAATTTCCTAAATAAATAAAAGTAAACTTTCAGACGACAGAGCAGTATGACATTAAAATAATTTTATTTTACAACGGTGTAGTTGGAGTTAAAAAAAATGACCGTTTTAAATGAACTGGTATTTAGGCATATAGCATATAATATATATACCGTTGCACTTTTCAATGGCATGTATATACATTACTTGAACATTAAAGTGATGTCATCGATAACGATATAGATATTACATTAATTTCACATGCACATGCCAGTACAAAATTATGTAAATTATCGTCTGTTTACTCTATACTCCATAGTAAACAGAGCATCTAAAATATATTCTTTTGAGAACTGTTGGATATTTTTTAAAGATATCTCGCCACTGTAATAGCCTGCAGGGGGTTGATTAAAATGACTTATTGATTAGAAAGATTATTTATCTATTATAAAATAACAAATACATGGAAATACTGTTTATGATATGCGTTATCGGCTTCTACAGAAATAACAACTTCAGTAACTGTTTATATTTCTTAAGTGCGAGTCGTATGTGTTATAAAATATATATATATATATTTATTATATTCAGATAACAAGTTTGCAACGTATCAGTTGTTTTTGTTTTGTGGTTAATTTGAGGGACATTAGTTATTCTGTACATTTTTTTAAGGAAAATATACCACTGGATATTGTCAAAGGCACTCTGAACATTAAATATACAAACGGATGTCTTTGTTAAATTGACGGACGTAGTGGTATTTTTTGACTCAGAATGGTCATGGTGTAAGTTCTTCTGTAGGTATTTTAATTGATGACCTGGACATTGAATTGTATCATATATATTTTAAGAAACTTGAGCTATTTACCACAACAGCATTTAATTATTGACATGATTCAAAAACACTGAGCATTAGAATTTATTTGAACAGTAGAGTTTTTCCTATTCCATAGGAAACCAAATACCTAACGCGTTGTTATAACAACCATTGGAGCTACAAAATTAATGTTCAAAAGTGTCAGTCTGATACGTGTAGTGTGAGTCTGTCAGTGTGTAGTCTTGCAACGTGCTTGTGATTGTGACAAGTGAAAGTGGACTTTATAACTATGGGTTTAAAGGACATTTTGAGTGTGATTTGTTGTAGACGCAACAATGAGACGCCTTGTAAGAACTGTAAGAAGAGCTGTTGCGATATAGTCTTAAATAACTCGTATATGAAGTAAGTATGCTTTTATAAGACGCATCATGTGATACCTAAGACCTGACTTGTCCATATCACGTTGTTCGCATACAATTGTGTAGTTTTGAAATAATCCTTTTCTCATAAGAAGCTAAATACAAATTAACATGTTTTTAATAGCTGCTGTTCTCGATATACACCATTCACACTCCGAAATATGTAGTCCTAAAATACACTTCTATCAAAATAAAGTGTGTAAATCTGTCAGTGGCGAAATACTATCATGTCATATGAAGCATTCCACGGGCTGGGCTGTCCCGTACGAACGCATTTGATTTCGTGTATTAGAACTTTTTGGCGTTTAAAGCCGATTAATATTTTTCCGGGCATATTTTTACTATTATTAACTTATATAAACGGAACTTAATCACTTATTAAGTTTTAAATTTATCTTCGACGTTTCGAGGACGGCGCTGTCCCCGTGGTGGTGTTCAAGTCAATAAACAAAACCAAGTGCGGGTAGTTTGAAAAACTCGCGCGGCTAGATGTTGATGTCAACTTTAACCAGTCTTCTTAGAGACTATGGGGACAACGCCGTCCTCAAAACGTCGGAGGTAAATTTAAAACTTATTACTCGATTAAGTCCCGTTTATATTAGTTAATGTGTAAAAACCGTGAGTTTAAATCAATATTTTTGACCATTTGTCACAGAAAAAGAAACTCCTATATCGGCAAATCTTCAGAAAACTCGCGTGGGTACGCACGCGGACCGCGGTGGGCAACTTTATGGAATACTCCATATGCATTATTACCAAAATGCTCCTAAAAATCCTAAAATTTATTTTTACTGTTTTCATTTCAAAACAAGGCGCTCTCATAATAATAATCTTCTCGCTTTTACGCGGTTATCACACTGATGCGGATGGATCCTGAGGAAGACGTGCTTTGTACGAATATATCTATGTCTCGCTCGCACACCTGAGCGGCGTGCCGATCCGCTTCCAATGTGAAGACCGCCTTAAGCTCTTTACACACCATTCTTAATTCAGTAAGCGCCACTTGCACCATCCCAATAACCCGGGGTTAACCGGTTAAACCATTTATTCCATGTCAAATTGTACTGGTAGTCATGGTAACTCCAGGTTTAACCAGGTAACCGGTGCAAGTGCTGACATCAGAGACGTAGCAATACGTAGAAGTTAGATGCAGATATCTCTACCGTGTCTAACGTATAGCTGCGCCCCAGTCGTCAGTTACTGAATCAGGTAAGGTGAGTCAAGCGTTTTTGGATGACATACCGAAAGGGTAAAAACGAACGACGGATGGACAAACGAATTACCGCGGGTAAAGTTATACTTAAAAACAAAAGAGAATTTTCGAGAATGTCACGTGTAGATTATGCTGTATTGCTGCATTTGTCGCCATGTGCGTTAGCTCTTATCCAATGGCCGCGAAAAACAAGAATCCGTACGATTCTGCGAATATTAACATAGATAAAATGTTGTTTTTGTTTTTTACACTTATCGGCACTGCCAATGCCAACGTTAGCGTCTATCAAATATGCTCGAAGTCTGTATTTGCCTGACATTCTTGTAAAGAAGCCCAGGCTTCTTGATTGGTGAAAAATGATCATCATATTAAAAATTCGCATCGTTACTCATTAACCTATTTCTAGCGACCTTCTTTAATGGGTTCAATGTCGCCAACAAGGTCCGCATTTAGGAAACAGGTAGACCAGACTAGTCGTCACTCGGCGACGTGTCATCAGCTAATGGCATGCTGCCATCATCCGTTCAACGACCTACGATCCAAAATAAACCTTAAAACATCTAGCCTAAAACACATTATCTAATATTTCAATTCGCTACTTATTTTCGTGGTGGTTACACTGGTTACACGAGATTCGAAATTTGAATTTTCTTGATACATGTTAGCGATCAGTTGAAAAATGAGGCAAGTATAAATGAAGCTTGAAGTCACTTGCGTCTTTTTTTAACAACGAAATTTAGCATAATTTAATTGAGTTTGGAATCAGAATTTCAACTTAATTCCCTCGGGAACAGAGTTGAAAATGTTATGAGAATGCCGACAGATTTTTGGGCTAGGGCATTGAACTGGTATTTTATTAGTTCATTGGTGTTTTTATAGGTTTCTTTCTAATTCCAGGCTGTGTCTGACGTTGGACCTTTTCACATTCGGGTAGAATTTATTTCTGTATAGTCATTAAATGTGATATTCCAAGCAAAACGAACCTAATTTCGGACATAAGTTTAGCGTACCTTTTTTTCAAACTAAACATATATTATAATCTGGCTTGTCGAAATAGGTACTACGGCCGTATTTAGAGACCTCTACCTTTTTGGAAATTGGTAAAAAATATTCATATTTGTACATCTATAGTTATTTCTTATTTTATAACAGGTAAAGGGGAGCTAAAGTTGTTGTTTAAGTCCTTGTGCTAACTTTGATACCCGAGCACGCGAAAGATCCCAAAATAAAACCGCCAGCGTAGCGAGTTATTTGTAAAGAGGAATCTTGAGCGTTGCGAGTGTTTCAAGGCGCGAGGATTAATCAAACTGCTATCGAGTCGAACAAATTTTTACAGTACATATGGGGCTACTTTATAGCACTAGTGCGAGAAGTAGCATATTACGTTACTGTGTCGAACATTTAAAGGGCCATATGTACTGTAAAACGTTGTACGATACATGTGCGAATAGGTAATTCGCAACTCGTGTCGATTTAAAACACTCCCTTCGGTCGTGTTTTAATTTATCGCCACTCGTTTCGAATTTCCTATTTTTCGCACTTGTATCGTAATGTACTATTTCACCACACCAACACGAACACCACTAACTAACTGTAGAACATTATAAATAATCAAATAAACGCTATTCAAAATCATCACTTAAAAATCAATTCCACCAGCCAACACGAGGAAACAACTCAAAATTTACATAAAATCACTTGTTACTCCTGTGGATAAAATGCTACTTTCTTCTCAGTTTCTGAAGAATAAAGAAAGCCTTTACGAGCTGGTGTGGTGATCGGAGGCTACTATTGTCCGAGAGATCTAAGTTCACACATTTGACAGACAGCCTAGCGTGGTATGGGCATGTGATGCGGAGCGTTGAAAGTCATGTGACGAGAAAGGTATTAAGAATGACTGTGGATGGATGGAATGGGAAAGGAAAACCGAGGAAAAGGCGGATGGATTGTGTGAGAGAGATGACATGAAACGAACGCGAGTGAATGATGAGATGACGAGTGACACAAAGATGTTGAAGAGGAAGACATTCTGCGCCGACCCCAAATGAATGGGATAAGGAGAAGCTAATGATGATGATGAATGATAAACACATTATAAAAAACTTAACCTTGGGTGCCGCCAGCAGCAGGGCAGGGCCCAAGCTGCCGGTTGTCAGGGCCTCAGAGAGAAAAACCGCCGCACTATCCGCGCCGTGTCCAAGATTACCGCCTTCTGCATCTGTTTAAAAAAAAGAAAAGACATAATAGGTAACTGTGTACGTGATAAATTATTATCGTAAAATATTCAATAGCTAAGATCTAAAAAAAATAAATTTATGTTAAGTTTCAGAAAAGCGAAATATTGTTTTTAAGTAGTTGACAAACTGTATTACGGGATTTTATTTATAATTTCAATGGGTCATGTGCGTTTACGTTCTACGGGCGTTGTCATGATCATGAGTCTAATGTGTGAACTTAGATCTCATGGACAATATGTACCTATTAATATAGTGTATAATTTACTGTTAAATAAATAAATTAATGACTTCTTGAAGTAAGGTTAGTAGATGTTGATATTGTTGATATCTAGTTACTATGACATTGGCAAAATCATTAATACTGTACATTCGCCATTGAATATATCGGAGCGGCCAAGGTGCTCACAAACATCTGAACACGTGAGAGCGCGTGTTCAGATATTTGTGCTCACCTTGGCCCCCAATATATCTAATGGCCACTGTACTAATGCCACAAAATAAGTAATAGTATTATCATACTAATACACATTGCGATGCTTATAAAAACACGTGATATTTTTTTAATTATTATTATTATTCTCGTCTGTGATGGCCCTACCGTATTGATTAAAAACCACGTTATCAAATCAAGCATACTTGATTGGTTGTCACTATTTTTTTTATTAATAGACTAACCCTGTCTCCTATTCTGTCGGCCACACGCCAAGCCACCCAGTTCATGTATTGTTTACATTCGCGACACACGTCTTTAAAAAAATACCCGATAGTGATGCGAAAAGTTTTAAAAAGTATACCGATTTTTCCTGAAGGAAGAGTGTTGTGCGTGCGTTTTAAACCATGGGTGTTTGACACCTAGCGAATAGCCGTGACCGGTCAACCGTTATTTTAATAAAATGGAAAATTTGGCGAATTGGTGAAGTTAGTAATCCGCGAATACATCTGACCTTTGACTGATCAAAGTTCAAGGGCGGTTGTAAAACAAATGCTACACCTACATCCTAATGCTGGCCGCTTATTGGTGGGTTGCAAGAATCAATTTTCGCTGCTGTTTTAATGACTTACTTCCATTTTCCAAGTGACATTCACATTTGAATTCTGCATTCGTGTATTGTCCAGTGGTTTTATGTGAACTTTGTATAAATCTATGTTGACAGTTATGTGAGGAGATTTTATTTTTGTTATTTCATATAGAGTAACGCCTGAATATTCATTGGTTTCATATCTCAATAATTTCGCTGCATAAATATCAAGGATCCTATAATAGTGAATGAGATTTAACACAAGAAAACGCACAATCATGGTATTGAGACAAAGAAAGGGCTGACGAAACTCACACAACATCTGTGTTTAATTATACTAAAAGCGAGCCAAAAGGAATACACAGTGCATAGTGCTCATTCATTTGCACATACGCGCCTACGCGGTTGAGTATTCACCGATCTCATTATACTACGCTCTTCTTTTTCACTGTTTGTAAAGTTACAAAAACGTAATTGAAGACAGAATAGCTTCCTCCACGGCTGAACATTTTGTATATATTCGCGAAACAACATTTATAAACACAGCAACTACATAAGAACCTAAGCGATTCATATGTATACTGCGGTACGATTCGAGTTGGCCTTTCGGTAAATCTGCTTTGCGTTGGTTTTTTAGCCAACTTGAAGAAAAGTAAACGTTATAAGTTTAAGTTTCACAAACCAAGATACGCTTCTGGCGTGCCTCAATCCGAAGTGATAAAATAATTCTAAAAAAACGATTATTAAGCCTCTGGCTTCGAAGCGTAGTCCGACCACAAATCCATTCTCAGACTGGTATCGTAGCTACTATTATCAGATTTTGCTGCCAAATGATCATCAAGCAAATATTCGTAGGTATCTTAGGCGGAAATCACAGCCGAACGTCACGTATAGACTGAATAAGATACCAATTTCTACGGATCAAAAGTGCATCTACACATCTCAATCCAATAATGCCTCGAGTGAAAGTGATGGTCGACTCCCCCAGATTCACGCTGCCCGCGAAGGCCGACGCCGTGGTGGAGCTGTGGCGCGCGAAGATGGCGGAGGGTGTGCTTTCGCCAGCGCATTTCCAAGATCACTGGAGGGTGACCGTGCCGAGGATATATTCGCCGCAGCCTAACAGGAGCTGTTTGGGTATGTTGATCTCTATGCTCCTATACCTGTTCTGAATCAAAAACTTAATTATACAGGTATAAAGGTTTAGGTACCATTTGACTTAGGCGGTTGTCAAAGAAGTTACACGGTAATTTTTTAGTAGGAGGTGAAGGCTGAATTATGTAACTAAAACTATCTAGTTTGATTTGATTTTTATAATAACGTCTTACGAACCGCCTTAGTTCATCGGTACTTCGATAGACCGATAGATGCATATTTGTATCTGTATTTTAGGCAATGAGCACATTTGAGTGCTGCCATTTCAGCGTCGTCTTTTAATCACCTGACTCCAATCGTAATTTCTAAGTTCTAATGAAATCAGCAGACTCCTTTCCTGACTTCTCGGTGCGAAGTCTATATTTAATTCTGACTGGCGCAGATACACGAGAGCGGGGCATGCCCCCGCACCTGAGCCAATCATGCACTACCTACATACTGACGTCGCAGTCCACGCCGCACACGCTAGCTAAGCTACCGGTCGCCTTCACCGCGACCCCGAAACCTGGCCCCGCTCAAACGGTATCACCAGGCTAGGGGTCGTGGAGTTGGGTAACGATCGATAGCGAAGAGCTGGCCCACACACCAGCAGCACACACCGTCCACGAAGGCCAATAGACCTCCCCACCGGTCGGTGGGAAGCGACCCGCGACTGTCGCCGCAGCCGAAACGCGGAAGCGGCCTCTCATACCCCCCTAACGGGGGGTATGGAACGACATTCAGTCCAGACGTCGCAGTGATTCCTTACCGCCAAAGAAGGATCTAAAGTTTACAAATAAAATTTGATACTTGTCAATTCCAGACTGGTCGTTCGACGAAGAGTTGGCAGCGAAACTGCTCATCCAACCATTAGAGCAATTAATATGGGGCTCCAGCGAAGGCTCAGCGCCGCCGCCCCCGCGGCGCTCCACTTTGTGCGGACGGGTGTTCAAGCAAGGGGAGCCGGCGTACAGTTGCCGCGAGTGTGGTAAGTATTCAAGATTACAATTTGAACTATTAGGAGCAGTGAAAGGGTCGCATTTTTCATGTGTGGTTCCGCGATCCAACCTCTTGCTCATGGTAACTAGTCACCGCGCGAAGTAGTAGTGAACCCTTCCGTATCAAGAATAGATCTACGACTTCCTGGGCCTACAAGTTTGCTTGTTTTTCCTGTGAGCTAGAAATGTATTCATAACATTTCGCGGTACGTAAGACATTTTTATCTTGGTTAATCCCTTGCTTTTTTAATTTACGTGTCGCTCCGAATTGTGTAAATCAATTTCTTTGAACTTTAACGTCTTTGTCCTCTGAAGTCTTCAAATATCCTCAAATGTTGCCGGTGAATGATTACGGCGTCGTTGTTTTCCAGGCATGGACAACACATGCGTACTCTGCGTGGAATGCTTCAAAGTGTCCGCGCACAGACATCACAAGTACAAAATCGGACAATCGGGCGGCGGTGGGTGCTGCGACTGCGGCGACACTGAGGCTTGGAAACGAGATCCCTTCTGCGAACTGCATGCAGTAAGTGTCACAATTCGTAATCCTTATTGCAAATATATAAGGTCCACTGATGTTCAGCTGATTATGTTGTTCAAACATGAATTTGGGACATTTTAGGCACAAGGATCACTTTAGGAACTTGCCGAACAACGGAGAGAGACGCAAATATGGTCCACACAGAGCGAGCATACGCGCGAGGCAATTTCCTCACGCACAAACCGGCCTTTCCTTTTTCTCCTTCCTTTCCGGTTTTCCTCGCCTGAGTGCGCCGCCTTGGCCGAGGCACGTCTACACTGGCCGGTTAATGCGTGAGGAAATTGCCTCGCGCGTATGTTCGCTGTGTGGACCCGCCTATTAGCGATTGTTTCTCGTCAAAATAACGTACTTCTATGTGTGAGTAAAAGAAAAGAGATGCATATAAGAAACTTTTAACTTAAGAAAACTCCCACTAAATAAAAACTTGCTTGTCACTACTCGTCCGTCCGTAGAAATCAATCACATACTCGTACATATTTTAATGTTATGGTTGCAAACTGAACTAAATTAATTTAAAAAAAATCCAGGGCCCCGATGACGAAGAACAAGCACAGACCAGCATCAGTCCTGAAGTTATAGAACGGATGAAGACCGTCGCGTCCGTCTGTCTGTCCTACTGCTTCAGGCTGCTCACACTTGATCACGCTCCCGGCTTGCCCAACGAGTTGAGGTAAGAGTCGACAACTTAGAACAGACTGTCACGACGCAGAAAAATGAGATCTGATTCAAAATACCAGAAACAGGGATTACAGGGAAGAGCGAAAAGGAACTAAAGGATCCTTTTCCCAGAAGTACAACTTGCATTACAGCTTTGAACAATTATAGTGTGGGAACCCCTCTTACTCAATCTCCAGATTCATATTGATTCCAACCCTAACCAATTTCCATACGAAATGTTTCCCCTTTACCGAAAAACGATTGGTGAATATTAACTGATAATAATTGATAGTAATGTTTTATGTATGCCATTACAGGTTAAAGGATGCGGAGAGAGAACGGGATCCACTGCAGATCTTAGATCAGCCTGACTGCTACTGTACAGTGCTTTATAACGACGAAACACATACGTTTGAACAGGTGAGTTACGGTTTCTTTAAAACACACATATTTTATTTGCGATATTCACGGATCAAACAAAACTTGAATTAATATTTTACATTATAGATATATATTACAGTAACTTTACAAATACTAGACTAAATTAATAAAACTTTTGTATTTGTGAGTATTAAAACTGTTAAGCTAAATTTTTATTGGGTCTCGAAAGGTTGCTAGTGTCGTTATCGGGGCAGAGGCGAACCAAAAATATAGATCACGGAACAACTTGAGAGCATTTTTTTATAAAAGTGTGGTCATAACTTTCAATTAATAGGGTCAAAAGAAGATAATAATGGCATGCCTTTGTCCAGTATTGGCTGTATTGGTATACTAAGTACAATAAAAAAAGGACAACTGTGGCAATCGAAAACTGCCGTCTGAGTCACATCGATATACAATGTGTTTGTCCACGTATAGTGCAGCCCTTAATCACGTATAGTACGATGAATTTTATCGACAAATCACCCCCATGCCTATGTTTTTTCTCTAGGTTAATGTACTATTATCTGTCCATTTACCTATAGTACATTAAAAAAATATATTTTTTATTATATATATATCGTTGTCTAAGTACCCTCAACACAAGCCTTATTGAGCTTACTGTGGGACTTTGTCAATTTGTGTAATAATGCCCTATAATATTTATTTATTTATTTATATATTTCCAACATCGAGCTAGAAATTGGGCTTTATATTATATAGTATTATTCCAGGCTTACCAACGTAACGGCTAAACATTTTATCTAGTCTATGTCAATGCAGAGTTTTGCTTGGATGTTAATAAAATAGTATGGCTAATACACTGTACACCAACATTAGGTAATTGTAATTTAGTTATAATGACAGTTACTGAAAGCCCGTCAGTATGAAGTGTGGAATTAAAAGGAGTGAAATCTCTTATGGTAGAGCTGTTGCAAAAGTGTCCAGCTGTCAGCTATAAATAAGAGTTACAAATCTCTCCAGAGTAGCGCTAGAGTAGCTGAGAACCTAGGCGTTATTGACGGAGTGAAGTGCGCTATCTATGATTTGTTTTTTTTTTTTTTTTTTCAAGTATTCTAGGTATTGTAACGCCACCTATTTAAGGTTTTTTGATAACATTTTTTGGTACATGGAGATTCCATTCCTTACCTCCACCTTCCATACCCGTCAGAAGCATGCTTTTGGTACGGAGAGTTTTCTGTCGTCTGTCACAACAAACATTGTAATTAGCGAAAGAACATAATTATGTTTTAACATAAAATGAGTTGATTAAAACCTGTGAAGAAGGGCAAAACTCTTATACTTTAAAGCATCATACGTATCCCCAGGAAGAGGATCACGATGTGGGCCATCAAAACATAATGAAACATACATTTTTTCATTGAATTTGTAACGAAACAACGACGAAGAACATTTACCGAATAATATAAAACACACAGATAATTCTGACTATTTTCAGTAAAGCAAAAGTCAACTGTGTTTAACATTAAAAACTAAAAGATTCCGCACATTGGTAACTGTATTATAGTAAACATTTTTAAAGGAGGAAGGATTATTTTTAAGGAATAATCTTTATTTTGTTGAGCTCATTATTTGACAGCTCCCCAGTAGTTGCGAACGCTAAGCGGCGCTGCCATCGTGCACGCTCCCAATAGGTAAAGCCTGACCAGTAATATATGATCACGCGCCATGTTGCGGAATTTCACTGGAACTAATTTTTTCACAAGTCTTGACAATGATCATATATTACTGGTCAGGCATAATACTAGCCACTCATTTAACGTGGGTTTCCTATCTGCCGACGGCCCGACATGTTTTGGGCCGAAGATCAGGCTTTCCCCTGGCATAATATGAGTAATGGTCGGGACACCTTGTTGCAGGTGATAACGACCCTGACCCGCGTGATGAAGGTGAACCACCGCGACGCCGTGGAGCTGGTGTCGCTCATCGACCGCGAGGGCCGCGCGCTCGTCAAGTGCAGCTCCTTCCAGGTCTGCGACAAGCTCAAGAACGACATCGAGATGTGAGAACATCATTTCTACAACACATTTTTATGTAAAATACGAGCGCACGAAAAGAAGAGCTCAACGAGGGGTGGGAGGGGGTTAGGGTCGGCAACGCGCATGTAACTCCTCTGGAGTTGCAGGCGTACATAGGCTACGGATACTGTTTACCACCAGGCGGGCCATATGCTTGTTTGCCACCGACGTAGTATAAAAAAAAACGAAGAATTCCGTACATTGACCGTACGAAATTCTTCGGACTGCGTCTTTATTTTAGGATCCGGGGGCTCTTGCAATGTTCTTCGGGTTCATGATTATTTTCACCACACATATACCACATCGGCTCGCAAAGACTCCTTTATTTTTCGGAAACTGGTGAGAAATTTGGATTTCATCCACCAGAGTGGCAAAGTAATTTGATACAAATTATGAGTAGTTCCCTCGTGTTGGCTGGAGGAATTCACATTTAAATGATAATTTTGAATAGTAAATATTTAATAGCGTTCATTTGAATTTGATTTGTAATGTTTTACAGTTAATTTTTCCTCGCGTTGGTGTGGTGTTTCACTTTAGCAAAGTTATCCACGAGCGTTGAAGCCCTTGTAACCCTCGCAACGCTCAATATTCCACTTTTAGGATAAAATAACATGCCGGGTAAAAAAAAAGTCTACTTTTTGTAATCTGTAGGGCTAAAATGGTCGGCTCTTTATCATTTGTCACCATGCCTGTCACGTTCTAATAAGTATGTAAGTGCGAAAGTGATGGCCATAGTGACAGGTGATAAAAATGGAACCATGCTGCCACCGCAGAACACGATACCGATCACACCAAGCCCTTAAACAGATCCCCACTATTTTTTGTTACATCTGTATAAGGCATGCTGCTTGGGTCAAAAGATCAATTTTTTTAGACGTGCCCCTGACCGCAGCTATCTTACGAAATCCTGTGGAATTCAAGTACATATTAGAAAATGTTAGTTCAGAAAACTGCTCGTAAATTTGTTGGTCTTTAAAGTTAATATTATTAGCGATTTTTTTATTGTATACCTTCAGTCCACTTGATGATTAGCTTGACCACATAAAGATGATGGTGGTGTTTTAATAAAAAACATACGTTTTAGGAAAATAAACTTATTATTTTTTGTATGAAAATAGGACTTTTTACTCATAACAATAAATATATATTTTTTCAAAAACAAAGCGAAAGAATTGTAATGTCCCATTGTCATACAAAATTCGACCTAAATTAATAATTTTGTTGAAATATGGTCTATAATTTTAAAACCTTTAACTACAGGTTATTCAAATATGTTAAAACTCACTCATTCACGTATTTTAAGTCGAAAACGGTCGACATGTTTCACTCAGTTCCGAGGAGTGTCGTGGAGTGAGGTAAATACGTGAGTGGCCCGTTTTAACATATTTAATATGTCTGTGTCTCACGGAAGTTATTAAAATTACAGGTTGTTTTGTTTTCGAGTAACTTCCATTGTAGTTAGTAATTAACATTAATATTAAGTTTCTCTCTAACTAACCCTCTTTCGCTTCACTCTAATCTGCATACTTTCCTTGCTATGCGTGCGTATCATTGCCATCAAATACGACAAAGGAGAATTCATAAGGGCAGAATTGAACCGTATCACTTTGAAACAAAATTCAAAATCATGTGGAAAATATATTCCCTGTGCTTTATAAAAGCTTCATATATGCACAGTGTTATTCGATAGCTGAACGATGTGTACTTTGATGGCAATGTTACGAGGGCTGCTATTCGACATTTGCACAGTGATCGTTTATGATCTTGGCTGAGACGCCGTTACTTATTAAAAAGTTCTTATTCGTCAATCCGAAATCCAATATACGAGATATTTGTCAATCATGCTGTTGGGGGGAAGTTCGCCGCACAAAACAACCGTATTGGTCAGTGGTTTAATCTTTCAATGGCAAAAAAATATTTTACCAAAGACCACCTTTTTAGAAGTAAATATTTGTGTCAATTCAAGTGCCTTTACGGACCATCAGTGGGTCGCGGACCACCGGTTAAAAAACTCCATATAACTAAGCTAAAATGCGTTTTCTCAAGATCACTGTCGCCAATGTCGATAGCGCCGTACGCTCTGGGGCTCGGTTGTGTGTGAGCGGTGTTACCATGTTAACCAGCTGCACGGCGATGTTCGAAAGGTTCACGTCCCGCACCGGTCCCGCGCTGAAGGTGCTCGTCATGCACGCGCACGTGTTAGCGCACCAGACGTTCGCCATGAAGCTTTTACAATGGTAAGTGTTTATTTTTCTTTTTCATACTGTCTCTCCAAGTCTCTCGCACATTTGATCACCATAAAAATATGATGAACCTACAGGTTTCTTCGTTCAGATTAGTAGATAGTAATATGTCTCGGTTTATATTAACAACCGATGCAAGGGGTGAAAATGTGGGGACTGTATTAACTCTGCTGCAAAACGATTTGAGTGATTCTATTATGGGTTTGGTAAGTTCAAATCAAATCTTAGGCATCTCTGATGTCGTAAGTCGCAAGAATTATTCACCATGGTAAAGTATTGATCTATAGCTCCAGCTAGATGGTAAGTCAGTTGTTTTAATGATACTTTTTAGGCCATTCTGAAATGTGAACTAGTTCATATCAAATTGAAAAAATATTTATAAAACATGTAATGACAATGTTCAAAAATCAAAATTTTTCATAAATTATGCAAGTAATATTCTCTTGAATACTTTATTTTCTTTTTATTATTAAGATTTATGAAAGTCTAATCGAATTAAACTTTTGATGCATCCAAACTCTTGACCTAAAAAATCAATCAAATCCTAAGCCCCATTTATTTCACCATTAACACATTCGCTACCAACGTTTTGCGTAGAGCTACGCTCATAGCCGATCCCGGCGTGTTCCCGCTTTGTAGAGGACAGCGACTACGAACAAAGAACCCGCCGAGCGGGTTCCAGGTACTCAACGTGTTAAACGTTCCCCAGGCTCCAAAACTTCGTAGCACAAGAGCCGTCGCTCCGCCTCGCGGTGTCCCTGGTGGCGCTCGGCGAGGACGCGGGGCCCGGAGCCGGCGCGCTGAGCGGCGGCGGCGGCGTGGCCGTCGGCGTCATGCAGAACGACTGTCGCATGTGGAAGGCCGCCCGGACTGCTTGGCATCGGTTGTTGATCGCTACGACCCTTATGGACTATACTACTAAGAAGACTATGGCTATATTGTTCACTAAGAACTATGGTAAGTGCAGACTACTTTCGTGACAGCTAGATATGTATGAGAAAACGGAAAAAAAATCGGCCAAGTGCGAGTCGGACTCCATGCTCCGTGGTTCCGTGCCATTATGTATACAAACGGTCACCCATCCAAGTACTGACCCCGCCCGACGATGCTTAACTTCGGTGATTGGATGAGAACCTCGAGATTGAAAAGAAATATTTATTTTATTCAGTTTTTAGTATTTGTTGTTATAGCGGCAACAGAAATACATAATCTGTAGAAATTTCAACTGGCTAACTATCACAGTTCATGAGATACAGCCTGGTGACAGACGGACGGACGGATAGCGGACTCTCAGTAATAGGGTCCCGTTTGACCCTTTGGGTACGGAACCCTAAAAACACCTGTGACTGACGGTCAGACAAACACCTTATGTTTTCCTTTTCTTAAATAACTATGAATTCCTTTTACTATCGTTTCCTTATCTACAAAATTGCCTTCATGGTTTCTTAGAACATTTTTTAAATATATTTTCAGCATTGGTTTCTTCTCTCTTCCCATTGAATACGCAATTAAGAGTGACAATCTAGATCTATTATTATATTGTTTAATACGCTAGCAGCTGAAAGCTGATGCGTGTATATCACTGCACTTGTTTTTTTTTGTACGATTAATGTTCATTTCGGTAATTTTAAATGTTTGTCAAGTCTGTTTTTAAAACTATTCACTGAAGGAGCATTTATTACTGTTCGTGGTAGTTTATTCCACTCGCGCACGACGCGGTTCGATAGAAAGTGCTTTCTAGGATTGCTTGTGCTGGGAACGCGAGTAATCTTTAAGCTGTGGCCTCTTAGACGATGATTCTTGCTCATAACAAACAGGTCCTTTAGTTCACGTAAATCGTAATAATCATCAATGCGACATATGACAATCAATCAATTAAATATTTGTTCTGTTCCAGGTTCGATCCTCAAGGACTTCATCCGTGATGACCACGACCACTCGTTCTCCGTCTCGTCTCTCTCTGTACAACTGTACACTCCGCCTACATTAGCCCAGCATCTGATAGCCAAGCATGACGCGTTGTTCGTGGTCATGAACACGTTCGTGAGCGAATGCAACAGACGATGCAATAGCAAGGTATTGTCTCACTCTAACTTATCTCTCTCCGTACAACTGTACACTCCGCCTACACTAGCCCAGCATCTGATAGCCAAGCATGACGCGTTGTTCGTGGTCATGAACACGTTCGTGAGCGAATGCAACAGACGATGCAATAGCAAGGTATTGTCTCACTCTAACTTATCTCTCTCCGTACAACTGTACACTCCGCCTACACTAGCCCAGCATCTGATGGCCAAGCATGACGCGTTGTTCGTGGTCATGAACACGTTCGTGAGCGAATGCAACAGACGATGCAATAGCAAGGTACTGTCTCACTCTAACTTATCTCTCTCCGTACAATTGTACACTCCGCCTACATTAGCCCAGCATCTAATAGCCAAGCATGACGCGTTGTTCGTGGTCATGATAACGTTCGTGAGCGAGTGCAACAGACGATGTAATAGCAAGGTACTGTCTCACTCTAACTTGTCTTTCTGTGTACAACTTTACACTCCGCCTACATTAGCCGAGCATCTGATAGCCAAGCATGACACGTTGTTCGTGGTCATGAACACGTTCGTGAGCGAGTGGAACAGACGATGCAATAGCAACTCTACACTACTCCTACATTAGCGCGGCATCTAATCGCGAAGTAAAATGTGTTGTTCCTAGTTAAGAATACTTTCGTCAGGGAAGCAGCGGACGGTGCAATAGCAAGGTACTATTAGAAATGAAGTATGATAAACCTTATTTCGTTGCAGGAAGGTTTTAATTGTACGGTTAGCAGCAGAAGTAACTAAGCCAGCGGGCGAGGTATTCCGCAGGATTTTGGCACGTCTTTAGTGCTGACAAGAGTGGGGGTATATTTCTAAATCTATATTATATATAAAGAGTCTTGAAATTAATGATTTATTAGGTTAATTTACAACCTGGTAATCTCATTTAAACCTTTTCCCCCAGGGTCGCCTGGAGTTTGACCGCAACCACGTCTCAATGGCGTTCAAACGCGCACAGTTCGTCCTATACGACGTGAAGTACCTGCTCGGCTCTTTACCGACCAGTTTTGATGATGACTTGAGGAAGGGCTTCCTACACGGATTGTCTCTGATGCTGAACCTGCTGGTGATGATGCAGGGCATGGACTCTGTCGTCAGACAGGTGAGAAAGTACCTAACAAAGTTTATTGACCCACAAAATGAATAGTACTCTGCAGGCGTACGAAGGGTAGATGACATTATCCGTAACCAGGTGGCTGAATAGAACAGATGGTTTACTGGGTTTATCTATGGGCGGCGATAATTACTGAAGTTTTTTGTCTTCAAGGTCATAGAAATACGTTAACCGATTTATTCATTGTCTTAAAGACATAATACGTCAGAAATTATAGGAGTAAGAAAGACTGTTATTTAGATAAAGCCCCGCAGTTTGACATATGTAACTAAAAAATGCTTACAGGTTGGTCAGCACATGGAGTACGAGCCCGAATGGGAGTCCGCCTTCAACCTGCACGTGAAGCTAGCTCACAGCATCACTCTGTCCCTGGAGTGGTGCGCGCTTGAACGTGCGCTGTGTGCCTCTGCGTACCGCATGGCGCTGCGCCGCCACGCCGACACCACGACCTACCAGCCGAGACAAGTCAAAGGTAGCCCTCGAACTAATCATTAACCTCGTTATACCCACCATACAAAGTTTCCCTATTTTAAATTTGAATTTTAGTGTATAGGGACCGTGCACGTTGGAGGGTCTGCCATCTTGTGGCCTGAATCGGAACCATAAATATGTACATTTACACGTTACGTGTTTTCTTGTGCATAGTAGGTTCTGCCATCTTGTGGGCTACATCGGAACAAAGAACATCACATTTACGCCTCGCACCAAAAATCGGACGGCTCCTGTGCTGCCTCCTACAGTTCATGCACGCTCCCTATAGTTATAGATTAGGGCGACTTTCGTTTGTTTTAGAAAACAAAGAAAAAAAAGAAATTGTACTTTATTCAGTTTTTGAAAGATTCGAATTAGATTGAAACAGTTCATTGTAATACAAATTGGTCCTTATGAGGTTAAGTCTAGAAAAAGTGCCAGTCTAGTCTAGTACAGTCACGTCTGAAAACATCGACTCGATCGATTTACCAAAAATATGTATACTCGACCTTATGGCCCGTATATTAGGGTAGTGTGTACATATTTTTGTCACTTTGTCCGTATCGATATTTTCATACGTGACCATACCTAAGTCCCAAACTCGATCACTGAGACAAGCCTAAAGCTTTATACGGCTTTTATCGACGAGCAGAATAGCTCTGAAATCTAATGCATCAATGACAAAAGAGTAATCTCTCTCGATTCGAGCAATTAATCTCTTTAAGAGCTCCTTTTTTTATTACAGACCCTTCAACGCTTATAAGAGGAGATCCTCTCACGCACACGGTCCCTATACTATTATGAACAGTGATCGGAACTATGGGAGTAAAACTTATCAAGCGGGCGTAAAAAGAGTGCCTTAAACATATTCGAATATCTATGAATGTAAATATTTTTATGGCTGTAAGTACTATACTATTCCTATCCCGATGGACATGAATATTTTTAGGGCTGTATGCACTATTTTATGTCCGCTTAACAAGTTTTGTTAAGGTTTTACTCCCATAGTTCCGATCACTGATTATGAACTAACCTATTATACCTATTATAACACTTAATTTTTTCAGAACTGGGCAACCAATCGGCCTCAGTGATCCCCTACGACGTGTCAACCGAGCCCGTGTCCATCCACCGGCCGCTGTCCCGGTTCCTGGCGGGGCTGCACCTGTCGCTCCACCGGCACGGCCTGAACTACCACAGCCCCGAGTTCGACCGCCAGGACCGACCGAAGCCCCCGCCGGAGGAACTTATTGGTGAGTTAAAGCGCTTTCTACCAAGAAATTCTGCTAACGAATAATTCTGTTTGACATACAGGTAAAATGGAAAAACCTGGCAAGGAGAATTGGTCTGAGAAAAAAACGTGCTCCTTATTTTCGCTGTACTGCGCCATATGTTTTTCGGCCACTTATATGGAGTGTGGAATTAAGAGGAGTGGCATCTCTTATGGTAGAACTGTTGCAAAAGTGTCCAGCTGTCAGCTATAAATAATCGTTCCAAATCTCTCCAGAGTAGCGCTAGAGTAGCTAAGACCTAGGCGTTATTGACGGAGTGAATTGCGCTGACTATGATTTGATTTTTTTGTTCAAGTACTCTAGGTATTGTAACGCCACCTATTTAAAGTTTTTTGATGACACTTTTTGGTACATGGAGATTTCGTTCCTTATCTCCACCTCACTTAATTGTCAAACGTCGACTTTTGACAATCAGAGTTACCGCAAAATGTATAGAGCTGTACAGCAAAGAGCAGATAATCACTACGTTTTAAGAGACGGGACTTCCATACTAGCGAGTGGACTCAGTTTGATTCGCAAATCATTACCAAAATCTACGACAAAGAACTGTCAAGGAACCATAATACCAACATAACCGATTTAAATAGTGTAGTACGCTACACGCTTGCGATTCTTATCGATATCGATAAAATGGGGAGGGTTGAAACATACGCTCCTGTCTACAAATTTTGTACTCGAAATCAGATTAGCATCGAGTCCACATTTAAGTTGTATATTATATAGTGGATAGGTCGGGCTTAATGTGGACCCGAATTATTTTAATACAGTTTTTAAGTCGTGTTTTTTATTTTTTATTTTAAAGCTTTATTTTCAAAAAGTTCTGCACATACATGTTTCAATAAATGTTACTTTTCTATGGGAAGATGTATCGTCAGGTCTTCGTTCCCAACAAATTTGACCCACTGCCTGCATCTGAAAACATACAGCCTTGGACAAACATGACTTTATCTACAGTTTATATTCCAAGTATTTGCTAATGAGATGATCAACTGATTATTTAGCGCTAATATGCATCTAAAAATCATGTTTTTCGGCATCCAGTTATCAACAACCCTTTATCATTGCTCTAACTTTTTATGTATTTATATGTCTGTTAATCATGAGAACCGGTCTGGCCTACTGGGCAGTAACCCTGCCTATGAAGCCGATGGTCCCAGGTTCAAATCCTGGTACGGGCATTTATTTGTGTGATGCGTATTTGTTCCTGAGTCATGTGTGTTTTCTATGTATTTATATGTATATATCGTTGTCTAAGTACCCACAACACATGTCTTATTGAGCTTCCTATGGGATTAAGTCAATTTGTGTAATAATGTCGTATAATATTTTTTATTGATCACAAAAAGAGAGATTAATTTACTTACATTTCAGATTAATATATTAAATAATTACTAGATTAAAAAAAAATGTCAAATAATGACCATTAATGCATAGATGATAGATAATTTTCCACTGAAAATCTTCGACGAATTAATTTTGTGTCATATTGCATGCAAGTTCACAGGAAATTTCACATATTTTATTTAATTACACTGATATACAAATAAACTTACAATTGTCGATAGTTTTAGTACATCCCTAGTTCACAACTAAAAATAATAATAAATATCAAATTTTCGATGTGTTTAAAGCCTGCTGCACCAAAATAAGGTCAAAAGTAACTAAAGCAATACGTACCGGTCTTTATCCAAGGGAAATTTCGCCATAAAATCCCTTTTTCGTGATTTTATTGAGTGGCTCGCTTGCCACATATTTCACACTTAGTGACCCGTTTTCTCGGTGGCATTGTAACAAAGTCGCTCTTTACTCTGATCACGGTTCACTATTTTCGATATTTTCACTAAATAATAAAGAAATTGCACGAAATATCCGAACAAAACATTGAAGCCTTCATAACAAACAAAACAATTAGGCTGACAGTTGACTTGACGAATACTTGACAGAATAAATAGCACTGACGTTTTATTTTTCTTCGTTGGCAAAGATTTGCGAAACAAGTTCCATACAAAACTTATTTTGTTCCTAGTTGCGTCAGCCTGCTGTACAGCACCATCTCGTTTACCTGTCAAATTCGAAGCACGACATAGTCTTAGATTTTACGCATCTTACTCAATCAATGTATCTTTGGACCTGGTCACCTGGGTAGCTAGGTCCCTTTGGCGCATATGAAGGATTTAGTGAAAATATTCGCTGCAGACGGATAAGGCTCGGTAGCTCGATCACTTCACTTGCGGATAGTAATACCGAAGTTGCGAGTTCGAGTTTTTAACATAATCGTCAAACAACAGATTTTTTCCTGAACATGTTTACTTTCAGGAAAAAATCTGACCACCCACCACTAATAGTACAGTCAGCGTCAAATACTTCGTAGCAGTCAAAATGGCCAAATAGTTCGGTACACCATACTAAATATATGGTGTACCGAACTATTTGGCTACTTTGACTGCTACGAAGTATTTTACGCTGACTGTACATTAATGCAGAGGGCGGGAAAGGGCAATTCGTGGACGAGTTTCGATTTTTTTAATTTGAGTTTGACCATAATGAAGAACTTCCGGTACTAGTTTCCCTACAATAAGGTGAACATTTCCGAGCATATTGGAGAAAAAGTTGTAATCTACTAAAAATTGTATTATATTGCAGAGCCCGTGTTGAGAACCATGGCCATGATCGCACAAGTCCACGCCGGCATGTGGCGGCGGAACGGGTTCGCGCTGCTCAACCAGCTGTACTTCTACCACAACGTCAAGTGCCGCGCTGAGATGCTGGACAGAGACGTCGTTATGCTGCAGGCCTGTACTCTCTCTCTCTCTCTCTCTCTCTCTCTCTGATCTTAATGTTTATACCAGTTGCATCCTCATCCTTCGGATTCTAGGACCCGCGTCCAGTCAGCTCTTCCCGTTTGCCTTTCTACGTTTAAATGCTTTACTGCTGTCAGTATTCACTAGCAAATTTTCCCTTCACTTTTGAATAAAACAAAAAAAATATTTTTGCGGTGGGAGGGTACGAACATTAATTGCATGTTAAAATACGCAAATAAGTATAACGAGTTAGCACTGATTTACTTGACGTTATCATTTCGCGAATTAGCAAAGTATTATTTTTGTTTTAATTAATATGGATTTTCGCAAAGTAACGCCTGATTCTATTCATTACTTCACGTTTGGTTTCACTTTTTTATTATTCAAAATGCATCAAAAGCAGATGATGCCTCTTACAGTTCACGCACGCCACAATGAGCAGTATAAGGTTTGCCATACACTGGCCTAAACAGAAAACTCAAGTTGACTTTTCATTTTTCTCTACGCAGAAATTTAATTCATGAAATTCTTTAACAGATCGGAGCGTCTCTCATAGAGAGCAACGAGTTCATAATCCACGTACTGAACAAGTTCAACCTCCTTGACTGGGCCGCATCGGACTTCGAACAACGAGGGGTCGAAGACGATGCCTTGAGGCACACCATTAGCATGCTTGAGGAGTTCCTAGGACTACTAATAACTGGCAAGTTATTTTAGTATTCATAAACCTTCATCATAAGGCCTCCTACATCTTGACAAATCATTTAAGCAGCTTTTTTTTTTATACCACGACGGTGGCAAGCAAGCTTACTCATAGTGTTGTGTTCCTGCCGTTGAGTAAGGTTGCCATGGCTCAATGAGGGTGCGGAGTATCAGGGCCGGCAACGCGCATGAAACACATCTGGAATTGCAGGCTGGCCGTATGCTAGTTTGCCAACGACATAGTATTAAAAAAAACTATGCAGCGTCTGTACGATCTCGTTATAAACCAATGCGGGACCGGTATTTGCGACCACATTTGAGGCAGCTGCAGTAGGGGGTTATGTCGACGGCAACCTTGGATCATTGTGCCTCTTTGCGCGTTTACGAGAAAGATCCTGGAACCAAGTAGTAGTGGGTTTCGCAAACTTTCACAATGGTAAACTGACTATCGTAATGTATCGCTGGCGCGATCTCCTCCCAAGTGCAGCTACAGATGTCAAAAGCGACTGAGTATCTTCATCATAAACCTTATTGCAATGAGATACGTTCTACGAACGGCCAATTAACTATATATTATTGTTTTTATATTTTTTTATTTGTTCTCAGTGGTGGGATCTCGATACGTGCCCGGTGTTGGAGAGGTCACCAATGAAGACAGAACAAAGAAGGAGATCATACAGATGCTTTGTGTCAAACCGATGCCGCACTCTGAACTGAACAGGTACGTTGAACAAACAAATAATAGAAAAACGTGTTGGTATGAGGATTTTGCATTTTTATTGTCATATATATATAATGGTGTGTATGGTGATATTGGTGATGTCATGATGTGAATAAATAAGTAATAAATAAACTGTGCTCATCACACAAATAAATGCTCTTACCGGGATTCGAACCCAGGACCATCGGCTTCATAGGCAGGGTCACTAGCCACTAGGCCAGACCGGGCGTGAATAAGCGCAATAAACACATAGTACCTACAGATGTTTTACATTTTTACTACCGTAAAACGCATTAATTTTATGAACACTCACTGTTAGTTATCATTAAATTCTACGAATAAACAATATTAATTCACGAGTTGTTTATTTATTTATTTTTATTTAACAGCTTTTCAATAAATTAAGCTTACTTAACCCAGTACCATTAAGATGCGAAATTGATTTACGATATATATTGACGAAAGATTCAATCAGTTGACTTGTTTTTTACTCAGATCATTACCCGAAGACCAGCTACACGAAACAGGCCTAGAAGCTGTCATTCACGAGGTCGCCGACTTCATAAAGCCCACGGGCGGTAATAACCGTGGAGTCTACAAATTGAAACCACATCTATATGACGAATACGACACGTTCTTCTATCACTACACTAGGGAGGAACTTTCTAGGAGTGAAGAGGAACAGAGGAGTAGGAGGAAGGCTGCTGGTGAGATTTGATCTTAATTATGCAGGTTGTAAAGTAGATTTTAGGTTGATCATTACTCGAGTCTAGAAGCTGAAACCATATTTCTATGATAATAATTGTTGTGAATTTAATTACCTTTGTGGTCGTATTGAATTTATTTCGTTTTTCTGGGTTAGAACTATCTAGACTTGGCTACGACTGTGTAGTCTTTAATTTTGAAGTAACGGAATAGAACCTTTGCATGCAGGCGCATTTAAACGTCGTTATATATTTTTTCATCACACTTGCTCGAATAAGATCTTATTTCATGCAGGTGTGCTGAAGGCCAAAGACCTATTTTGTTCCCGCGGGAGTTATGGATTGTGAAAAAACAAGCTATAACTCCCTAGGGAGCTATAGATTTTTTTCTTTAATTATGTCACTTTTCATACAAACCAAGTAGCATAAATGAGTTTTTACTTTTAAAATACTGACGTTTATAATATAAAAGCTATAACTCCCTAGGGAGTTATAGCTTTTTTTTTACAATACATAACTCCCGCGGTCATAAAATAGGCCTTTACAGTACATATGGGGCTACTTTATAGCACTAGTGCGAGAAGTAGCATATTATGTTACTGTGTCGAACATTTAAAGGGCCATATGTACTGTAAAACGTTGTACGATACATGTGCGAATAGGTAATTCGCAACTCGTGTCGATTTAAAACACTCCCTTCGGTCGTGTTTTAATATATCGCCACTCGTTTCGAATTTCCTATTTTTCGCGCTTGTATCGTAATGTACTATTGTCCTTCAGTACACCAGCATGAAATAAGATCTTTTTCGAGCAAGTGTGATGAAAAGAATATTGCAAACTCGGGTCTTTCATTCCTTCGTATCCAAAATTTCACTTACCCCCCTCGTTGCATGTGCAATGTACTATTACAGTACATATGGTGCTACTTTACCGCACTAGTGCGAAAATTAGCATATTACGTTATTGTGTTGAACATTTAAAGGGCCATATGTACTGTAAAACGTTGTACGATACATGTGCGAATAGGTAATTCGCAACTCGTGTCGATTTAAAACACTCCCTTCGGTCGTGTTTTAATTTATCGCCACTCGTTTCGAATTTCCTATTTTTCGCACTTATATCGTAATGTACTATTGTACAATATTTCCAACAGGTCTCCCCGAGTGTTGCCCGCCACCACCTCTACCCAAGTTGACGCCACCTTTCCGTCTGCTCGCGAGCTTACTACAATGTGACGCCGTCATGTATGTTCTGAGGACGGTATTAGAGCGAGCGTTAGACCTCAGGGCGAGGTCGTTTTCGGAGACTCAAGTGCATAAGGTGAGCATTTATATATAAACACATCCTAAATCCAAAATATTGTATAGTAAATGAATGAATTAATGAAATTAATTTAATCCAGAAAATTATTTCCATATACATTATACATTTACACATCATACAATTACATTACATAATAAAATAAAATAAAATTAAATAGCATCCTAAAATTTAAATAACAATATATTATATTAAATTAAAATTTAAATAAGGGCCTGCGTCCCGGGTCACCCTGATCTCGTCACGATAGGCTTGTGTAGTAGTAAAATACAGTTTAGAAAAGTCGGGCAGTCTTTATAAATCTTGTTCAGATATTTTAGAGCAATCTTCTTATGGTCAAAAATAAATAAAAATGACGTGCTTCTATTATTGATTCCAACATTTGGCCAACGCGTCACTGGCGCGCCATTCGGGTGCAAATCGATTAGATTCTGCATCTATGTTCAACAAATTCAAACATAAACGAGTAGTGTCAGTGCACGTTGATCAAATCTTTTGAACGCTCGACGCAACTCTTTACGCCCCCCGAAATCGATACTGATTACTCGTCACTGAGGCCGGACACTATGTAATGCGATTTAAAGCGGGCGTTTGAATATTCACCAGATCGGGCTCTTGTTTCACCACGCTGACTATTGTCGGCCGACATTGACAATTCACCGTACAATGCTCGTCCTACAATTAAATATTTACGCTGCGACATTTTGCTACTTAACAACCCAGAAATGTACGTAGAATAGGCGCCTAGACGGACCCTAAAGGTTGATTTAAACGAAGACTTTTTCAGCCGCCTAAAACAGGCAACGCATAAACACTTTTGGTGCTATTTTTTCGCGGCATGCCAACACTGGCACAGAATAGAAGACGCGCCTATTTTTTGACGCCAGTGACCTCCGCCCGCGGCTCTGGCTGCCCCCGCGCCTATTGACTTATACTGGTACTGAAAAGGCACCGTGTAAACGACTAGTGTCGGTGGTCACTGGCGGCGAGATTTAGGCAGCTGAAAATTAGTATTTTATGCAACAGTTGTATAAGAAGGGTCAAAAAAGGCGAGTGGCGTGAGTTACAATGTGAGCCGGAGCCGAAGGCGTAGGCGAACATTGTAAAGGAATACGCCACGAGAATTTTTTGACCTACTTATACAACGTTGCATACAATATTTTTCCTACGAGTCAACAAAAATAAATCTTAATTTAGGTAAACAAATTACAGCAAAAGTATATAGCCAAGACGCGCGAGCATACCTTGTTACGCGCCCGGCCCGCCCCGGGCCGCGGCCGCCCGGTCGGCGACACCTCCTCGTAACTCATGAGGCCCTGGTACTTGCTACTTGCTAAATTAATTTTTTGGACAGTTTTTTCTCAATTTTGGCCACCGTAGCCTACGGAGACTAACAAGCAACGCTAAGCGGTCTTCGTAGTCTATGAGTGTTGCTATATTACGGGTGTCACATGCGTGTTTCTGACTTATAAGTAATTATTTTTACTATGCAACCAAATGAATATTTTGTAAGTTGGCAGCAATGCACTTAGTTTAAAACTGTATTCGTTTTGGTTTTGTTAGGTTGGTAGCCATTAATCGCAGTAACGTTATAGCTTATAAAAGCACAAGAGCTTTTATGAGGAATAGACAATATAGACTTTTCTTGAAATCTTTTATGTATGTTCTTATATTCGTGTTAATGAATGCATAAATGACAGATAACAGTAGAGGAGTAGGAAATAGTTATTTACGATACGCCTTACGATTGCGAATTACCTATTCGCATGTGTATCGCACGTTTTACAGTACATATGGCTCTTTAAAGTTTCGACATATCCACAGGAAGTGTTAATTCCCGCACGCGTGCGGGAAAGTAGCACCATATGTACTGTAATACTCATTGTCTAAACGGTCTGAAGATGTGCCGTACGGTAGACACTGGCGCCGAGAGTAGTCTCCGTCTAAAGGAACGTTAACAAAGTAGTGTCCCAGGCGCTCCACCTGATGGGCTACGCGCTGCGCGACGAGGAGAGCGGGCACTACGAGTTCCTGGCGTTCGCCGAGAGCGCGCAGCGCGGCGGGCTGCTGGTGCTGCTGCAGCGCCTCGTGGCCAGCCCGCGCGTCGACGCGCACCGCCCGCTCGCCAAGTGGCTGCTGCACAAGTGCAAGTAAGTAGTGTCCCAGGCGCTCCACCTGATGGGCTACGCGCTGCGCGACGAGGAGAGCGGGCACTACGAGTTCCTGGCGTTCGCCGAGAGCGCGCAGCGCGGCGGGCTGCTGGTGCTGCTGCAGCGCCTCGTGGCCAGCCCGCGCGTCGACGCGCACCGCCCGCTCGCCAAGTGGCTGCTGCACAAGTGCAAGTAAGTAGTGTCCCAGGCGCTCCACCTGATGGGCTACGCGCTGCGCGACGAGGAGAGCGGGCACTACGAGTTCCTGGCGTTCGCCGAGAGCGCGCAGCGCGGCGGGCTGCTGGTGCTGCTGCAGCGCCTCGTGGCCAGCCCGCGCGTCGACGCGCACCGCCCGCTCGCCAAGTGGCTGCTGCACAAGTGCAAGTAAGTAGTGTCCCAGGCGCTCCACCTGATGGGCTACGCGCTGCGCGACGAGGAGAGCGGGCACTACGAGTTCCTGGCGTTCGCCGAGAGCGCGCAGCGCGGCGGGCTGCTGGTGCTGCTGCAGCGCCTCGTGGCCAGCCCGCGCGTCGACGCGCACCGCCCGCTCGCCAAGTGGCTGCTGCACAAGTGCAAGTAAGTAGTGTCCCAGGCGCTCCACCTGATGGGCTACGCGCTGCGCGACGAGGAGAGCGGGCACTACGAGTTCCTGGCGTTCGCCGAGAGCGCGCAGCGCGGCGGGCTGCTGGTGCTGCTGCAGCGCCTCGTGGCCAGCCCGCGCGTCGACGCGCACCGCCCGCTCGCCAAGTGGCTGCTGCACAAGTGCAAGTAAGTAGTGTCCCAGGCGCTCCACCTGATGGGCTACGCGCTGCGCGACGAGGAGAGCGGGCACTACGAGTTCCTGGCGTTCGCCGAGAGCGCGCAGCGCGGCGGGCTGCTGGTGCTGCTGCAGCGCCTCGTGGCCAGCCCGCGCGTCGACGCGCACCGCCCGCTCGCCAAGTGGCTGCTGCACAAGTGCAAGTAAGTAGTGTCCCAGGCGCTCCACCTGATGGGCTACGCGCTGCGCGACGAGGAGAGCGGGCACTACGAGTTCCTGGCGTTCGCCGAGAGCGCGCAGCGCGGCGGGCTGCTGGTGCTGCTGCAGCGCCTCGTGGCCAGCCCGCGCGTCGACGCGCACCGCCCGCTCGCCAAGTGGCTGCTGCACAAGTGCAAGTAAGTAGTGTCCCAGGCGCTCCACCTGATGGGCTACGCGCTGCGCGACGAGGAGAGCGGGCACTACGAGTTCCTGGCGTTCGCCGAGAGCGCGCAGCGCGGCGGGCTGCTGGTGCTGCTGCAGCGCCTCGTGGCCAGCCCGCGCGTCGACGCGCACCGCCCGCTCGCCAAGTGGCTGCTGCACAAGTGCAAGTAAGTAGTGTCCCAGGCGCTCCACCTGATGGGCTACGCGCTGCGCGACGAGGAGAGCGGGCACTACGAGTTCCTGGCGTTCGCCGAGAGCGCGCAGCGCGGCGGGCTGCTGGTGCTGCTGCAGCGCCTCGTGGCCAGCCCGCGCGTCGACGCGCACCGCCCGCTCGCCAAGTGGCTGCTGCACAAGTGCAAGTAAGTAGTGTCCCAGGCGCTCCACCTGATGGGCTACGCGCTGCGCGACGAGGAGAGCGGGCACTACGAGTTCCTGGCGTTCGCCGAGAGCGCGCAGCGCGGCGGGCTGCTGGTGCTGCTGCAGCGCCTCGTGGCCAGCCCGCGCGTCGACGCGCACCGCCCGCTCGCCAAGTGGCTGCTGCACAAGTGCAAGTAAGTAGTGTCCCAGGCGCTCCACCTGATGGGCTACGCGCTGCGCGACGAGGAGAGCGGGCACTACGAGTTCCTGGCGTTCGCCGAGAGCGCGCAGCGCGGCGGGCTGCTGGTGCTGCTGCAGCGCCTCGTGGCCAGCCCGCGCGTCGACGCGCACCGCCCGCTCGCCAAGTGGCTGCTGCACAAGTGCAAGTAAGTAGTGTCCCAGGCGCTCCACCTGATGGGCTACGCGCTGCGCGACGAGGAGAGCGGGCACTACGAGTTCCTGGCGTTCGCCGAGAGCGCGCAGCGCGGCGGGCTGCTGGTGCTGCTGCAGCGCCTCGTGGCCAGCCCGCGCGTCGACGCGCACCGCCCGCTCGCCAAGTGGCTGCTGCACAAGTGCAAGTAAGTAGTGTCCCAGGCGCTCCACCTGATGGGCTACGCGCTGCGCGACGAGGAGAGCGGGCACTACGAGTTCCTGGCGTTCGCCGAGAGCGCGCAGCGCGGCGGGCTGCTGGTGCTGCTGCAGCGCCTCGTGGCCAGCCCGCGCGTCGACGCGCACCGCCCGCTCGCCAAGTGGCTGCTGCACAAGTGCAAGTAAGTAGTGTCCCAGGCGCTCCACCTGATGGGCTACGCGCTGCGCGACGAGGAGAGCGGGCACTACGAGTTCCTGGCGTTCGCCGAGAGCGCGCAGCGCGGCGGGCTGCTGGTGCTGCTGCAGCGCCTCGTGGCCAGCCCGCGCGTCGACGCGCACCGCCCGCTCGCCAAGTGGCTGCTGCACAAGTGCAAGTAAGTAGTGTCCCAGGCGCTCCACCTGATGGGCTACGCGCTGCGCGACGAGGAGAGCGGGCACTACGAGTTCCTGGCGTTCGCCGAGAGCGCGCAGCGCGGCGGGCTGCTGGTGCTGCTGCAGCGCCTCGTGGCCAGCCCGCGCGTCGACGCGCACCGCCCGCTCGCCAAGTGGCTGCTGCACAAGTGCAAGTAAGTAGTGTCCCAGGCGCTCCACCTGATGGGCTACGCGCTGCGCGACGAGGAGAGCGGGCACTACGAGTTCCTGGCGTTCGCCGAGAGCGCGCAGCGCGGCGGGCTGCTGGTGCTGCTGCAGCGCCTCGTGGCCAGCCCGCGCGTCGACGCGCACCGCCCGCTCGCCAAGTGGCTGCTGCACAAGTGCAAGTAAGTAGTGTCCCAGGCGCTCCACCTGATGGGCTACGCGCTGCGCGACGAGGAGAGCGGGCACTACGAGTTCCTGGCGTTCGCCGAGAGCGCGCAGCGCGGCGGGCTGCTGGTGCTGCTGCAGCGCCTCGTGGCCAGCCCGCGCGTCGACGCGCACCGCCCGCTCGCCAAGTGGCTGCTGCACAAGTGCAAGTAAGTAGTGTCCCAGGCGCTCCACCTGATGGGCTACGCGCTGCGCGACGAGGAGAGCGGGCACTACGAGTTCCTGGCGTTCGCCGAGAGCGCGCAGCGCGGCGGGCTGCTGGTGCTGCTGCAGCGCCTCGTGGCCAGCCCGCGCGTCGACGCGCACCGCCCGCTCGCCAAGTGGCTGCTGCACAAGTGCAAGTAAGGGGACTCCCTCTGGTCGCATAACGACGCATGTCATATTTTTAATTGTCATAACACTTTGCATAAAATTGTAAGTCATAAAAATCTTTAGTCAGAATGATTCCTGAGCATAACGTGGATTTTGTCATAAATGAGTTATGACATAAAATTATAGTCATAAATTTAATTCGCATAAAATTTTAGCTTAGGTTCGTTAGGTGTGTACAAAAAATATATGACAACTACTTATGGCTAAAAATTTATGACACACTATATTATGACTTTTGATTTGTATGCGCAATGATGATGATGACACAAGTTGTTATGCGTATCAAAGATATGACTTAAACTTGTATGCAACCCAATATGGACCCGCAAGTAAATGTCAGACGATGCCGCCACAACTCTGGCCTGTGCTCTATTAGATGGCGACATTTTTTTGATATTTAACAAATTTAACACATATCAGAGAAAGAATAAGGAACAAAGTCAAATGGCGTTCAAAAAGTATTAATCATGTATCGAAAGATGTGGCTACAAAGTTTAGTTTGACAATCTCTCTTTGGAACTACTGGTAACATTTGTCGGTGCCGGAATCAGTGTTCAATATCGGCTCCGGAGCTCGACCTTCGGCCTTGCACCGGGGTCAAAGCGGGTTGCCGATATTTGTCCCTCAAGCAGCCCGTGCTCTGGCTCACATGTTTTATAGAAAACAAGCAGTATTTTTTTTATACTTAACCCCAAGGATGAGTTTTATTTATTATGTATCAGTCATTTACTTTTCTTCTTCTTATCTATAGATATTGTATGCCATTTTGACAATAAAAATAGTTGTCTGTCCAACACGTGTAACATAAAAACACGTGTAACAATTCAACTTTAGGAAGTATAATCACAAATGCTCTCTTTTATGTTGGTGCCTTGACCAAGATATCATATTAAGCTTCGCAATTTTTTTTTAAGGACATTGCTGGGGCAAGCGGATGAGCATGTCGGCGACGGAGAACAAATGGAGACCGACCACGAGGAGAAACCGCCTAATGATGATGCTGCCGGTTAGTTAATAATATAAAAATTATAAAAGTATCCTAGAAACACATCTGCCAGGTCTTAACGGATCTTCAATCATCAAAGGTCACATCAATAAAAATTTGCCAGCCAAAAAATGACACTAAGGGCCACTTATACCATCCCACTAACCCGGGGTTAACCGGTAAAACCGTTAACCCAGTGTCAAATTGTACTGGTAACCATGGTAACTCCAAGTTTAACCGATTAACCCCGGGTTCATTGGTGCAAGTGGCCCTAAGACACTGGTGGATAGTTGACGGTTTTAGCTTTGACAAAATTTTAACGTTGAAGTCGTCAACTGTTTGTTTTGTCCATTATTAGTTGATTTCGTAAACTACTAGGAGTGCAATCGTTTACTTGTTTATTAGTTGATTTAGTCAATTATAACATTTAAAAGTTAAGCGTTTTGAACACATTAAATCTCATATAACCAACTGCACAACTGCACTCTCCGTCTCGTTTTCTCTTAGCTGTAGCTAATAGTTGTGTTACGGCGTGACAGTCACTTTGGCTCAAAAATTCAATGAAACGTTTAACGTCAACGTCGTGGGCTGATAGTTGATCCACCCGGAGAACGACTTTACCGATTGGCGTTTAATTTTATTAATCGTGAATTTTAAACTAACACACAAACACGAGAGAAAGAGGAAGTCGCACGATATGTTTTATTCCTTGAATATCAACGTTGATAGTGAATCAACGCGATTGATTCGATATGTATTGCGTCCGTGGGACGCAAGGGGTTAAGAAAATAGTGACATTTTAAACTCACTTATATTGTTACTTACATTTGATTTTTCCTGCAGAAGCGGAGAAGGCGCGGCGTGCTAAGTTAGCGGCCGAGCGAAGGGCTAAAGTCATGGCTCAGATGAAGGCGCAAATGAACAATTTTATTTCAAACAATGCGGTTCTGTTCGAAGAAACAACCACTGAGGTAAGACTTATATATTTTCCAGTACCGTGTGGGATTTAATCTGGCTAAGAGAATGATGGAAATTATAAATACATAAATAAAAATAAAAAAATGATTTATTCAGTATCTTAATTAATTACATAGTCTGAACTGGTGCCTCTATTTAAGTATTATAAATCTTCTTCCTCGCGTTGTCCCGGCATTTTGCCACGGCTCATGGGAGCCTGGGGTCTGCTTGACAACTAATCCCAAGATTTGGCGTAGGCACTAGTTTTTACGAAAGCGACTGCCATCTGACCTTCCAACCCAGAGGGGTAAACTAGGCCTTGTTGGGATTAGTCCGGTTTCCTCACGATGTTTTCCTTCACCGAAAAGCGACTGGTAAATATCAAATGAAGTATTATAAATACTTGTGTTAAGAGAACACCGCTCTTCCACTTGTAACTTAAAGGAAACGTTATATAATAAAAGGTTGGTTTAAGTATATACAATTTAGATGCACTGAAGGCGTCAATAAAAGGTTTACAATATAAAATAATAAGAAGAGGTACATAATTTGGTACTGTAGTACTATATAAGGAAAAACAAAGAAAAATAAAAATAAATAAAACATATTTGTGGAGTGTGTGTGTGTATGTGTGTGTGAGTGTGAGTGTGTGTGTGTGAGTGTGTGTGTGCGTGTACGTTATTCTAACATTTGTTCTATTTCATTATAACTTAAGTTTTTGAGCTAGTTACACACTTTTTCCTTACATTCCTTGTGGACGGATGGATAAATGTTAATTTCACTGTGTATTTTGTTATAAAGATTGGCTGAACGAGCCTCATACTGTCGATTGGCATATACGGAATTAGTTTTGGTTACTTTTATTGCATTTGGTTTCCTTCGTCTCCTGGCAGAGTTAGTGTTAGTTTTATAGGGTAATATTTTGTGCCTTTTCAAAACTGCATGTAATATGTAGAGTTTCCTAACTGACAGCAAATCACAGAAATTAGATGATGAATAATACGAACGCCCGAAAATAGTTCGAATTAATGAAAATCGAGTTGACATATGACGCAGTGGAAAGTGAACAAATCCTGTAAACTTTGGTGGAACCGTTTTTATTGATGTTTGTGTTTATGAGGTTTCCAATTATTCGGTAGAAATAGCTCTTTAAACAAATAACTAAAAATTATTTTATAAGAAAATCTTCAATGATATGTCCACGCAAATAAAACGGTTGAAACGCTCGAATTATGGTAGGTAGAGGCAAGGAACCAAATAGCTAAATTAAGATCTCATTACATATCCTGTCACACATACATATGCATGTAATTTATACTTATAGTGATAAGTTTTTATTAATATTTGTTTACATATAGGAAACTATAGGTCTATAACTAGAAAGATGTTACTTTATATGCTTATCTGTTTTGTAAGACTGTTGGTTTCTTAATAAATAAAAATTAAAAAATCTCTATATACCAAAAAGTGCCCGACAAAAAGCCATAAATAGGTGGCGCTACAATACCTAGAATACTTGAGAAAAAAAATCTGATCATAGACAGCGCATTTCACTCCGTCAATAACGCCTAGGTTCTTAGCTACTCTAGCGCTACTCTGGAGAGATTTGGAACTATTATTTATAGCTGACAGCTGGACACTTTTGCAACAGTTCTGCCCAAGGAGATTCTGTTCCTTGCCTCTACCTTCCGTAGCTCGAATGAACCATTCTCCTGTGGGCGCAGGTGACGGCGGAGGAGCAAGAGATCCGGCCGCTGTACTGCGGCGCGGCGCTCGGCGTGTGGGGCGGCGGCGTCAGCGAGGCGCCGCGCGTCTGCATCATGTGCCAGGAGGAGGTACGCTACTTTTGGCGTTATTTATATAAACACCTAATTGGCTGAATTAGCTATGAATCGTTTGATTTTATCTGTCATTTTGATTTATGCATTTGTCAGTAAGAGAGAAAACAATTTAACTAAATCAGTAGGGCTAAGATGGTCTGCTCTTTATCATTTGTCACCATGCCTGTCACGCTCTAACAAATATGTAAGTGCGAAAGTGACACATGAATTGACAAGTGATAAAAATGCGACCATGATACCACTGCATGCCCGTTAAGTTTTATGAATAAGGGGGTTAATGTAATAGACAGCAAACGAACAGACGAGCCGCCTGATGGGAAGCAGTCATCGCCGTCTATGGACATAAGCAATATTTGTATTGTATTGTTTTAATGATCTTGACTGATACAAACCGTCATTCGGTGGGAGTTTATTTTAGAGCTCGTGACTTTCCGTTAGTATAAAGAGCGTCCCAAGACTATGGTACATCAAGGGAAAGTACCTTAAATATCGTAGATAAGTAATTTTGCTAAAAGAAGACTAAATTTTTTTTTTTATAATTAATTCTACATTTACAGATTTTCTAAGAATTACTTGCTTCGTCTGAGAATCGAACCGACTTGATCATTTTCTTGAGATTTGATTCAAACATTTTATGTTGTTCCTTTCTTTTAAAATATTGTGTTACTTAAGAAGAATTATTATTCTTTGTCCATTCTTTCGATTGGCATCATAAAAATAGGGGTGTTTTTTTTCCACATTTACGTCGGTTCTATTCCCAGGCGAAGCAAGCAATTCTTAGAAAACCTGTAATTGTAGAATTACTGACCTTTAAAAATAACATAGTCTTCTTTCAGCAAAATATCCTATCTACGATATTTAAGGTACTTTCCCTTGATGTCCCGTAGTGTTGGGACGGCCTGTATAGTTTCGTGGGACACATTGCCAGGCCCGCGTGGAGCTGACGGCGGAGCCGCTGGTGCTGGTGTCGTTCGCGTGCGGCTCGGCCGTGCTGCCCGCGGCGGCGGCGCGGGCGCGCGCGCACGTGTCGGTGTGCGGGCACGCGCTGCACGCCGCCTGCGCCAGGCACTACGTGCGCGGCGTGCTCGAGCGGGAGACCAGGAGGTAACATACAGATCTGACTTGACGTTCGCGTGCGGCTCGGCCGTGCTGCCCGCGGCGGCGGCGCGGGCGCGCGCGCACGTGTCGGTGTGCGGGCACGCGCTGCACGCCGCCTGCGCCAGGCACTACGTGCGCGGCGTGCTCGAGCGGGAGACCAGGAGGTAACATACAGATCTGACTTGACGTTCGCGTGCGGCTCGGCCGTGCTGCCCGCGGCGGCGGCGCGGGCGCGCGCGCACGTGTCGGTGTGCGGGCACGCGCTGCACGCCGCCTGCGCCAGGCACTACGTGCGCGGCGTGCTCGAGCGGGAGACCAGGAGGTAACATACAGATCTGACTTGACGTTCGCGTGCGGCTCGGCCGTGCTGCCCGCGGCGGCGGCGCGGGCGCGCGCGCACGTGTCGGTGTGCGGGCACGCGCTGCACGCCGCCTGCGCCAGGCACTACGTGCGCGGCGTGCTCGAGCGGGAGACCAGGAGGTAACATACAGATCTGACTTGACGTTCGCGTGCGGCTCGGCCCGTGCTGCCCGCGGCGGCGGCGCGGGCGCGCGCGCACGTGTCGGTGTGCGGGCACGCGCTGCACGCCGCCTGCGCCAGGCACTACGTGCGCGGCGTGCTCGAGCGGGAGACCAGGAGGTAACATACAGATCTGACTTGACGTTCGCGTGCGGCTCGGCCGTGCTGCCCGCGGCGGCGGCGCGGGCGCGCGCGCACGTGTCGGTGTGCGGGCACGCGCTGCACGCCGCCTGCGCCAGGCACTACGTGCGCGGCGTGCTCGAGCGGGAGACCAGGAGGTAACATACAGATCTGACTTGACGTTCGCGTGCGGCTCGGCCGTGCTGCCCGCGGCGGCGGCGCGGGCGCGCGCGCACGTGTCGGTGTGCGGGCACGCGCTGCACGCCGCCTGCGCCAGGCACTACGTGCGCGGCGTGCTCGAGCGGGAGACCAGGAGGTAACATACAGATCTGACTTGACGTTCGCGTGCGGCTCGGCCGTGCTGCCCGCGGCGGCGGCGCGGGCGCGCGCGCACGTGTCGGTGTGCGGGCACGCGCTGCACGCCGCCTGCGCCAGGCACTACGTGCGCGGCGTGCTCGAGCGGGAGACCAGGAGGTAACATACAGATCTGACTTGACGTTCGCGTGCGGCTCGGCCGTGCTGCCCGCGGCGGCGGCGCGGGCGCGCGCGCACGTGTCGGTGTGCGGGCACGCGCTGCACGCCGCCTGCGCCAGGCACTACGTGCGCGGCGTGCTCGAGCGGGAGACCAGGAGGTAACATACAGATCTGACTTGACGTTCGCGTGCGGCTCGGCCGTGCTGCCCGCGGCGGCGGCGCGGGCGCGCGCGCACGTGTCGGTGTGCGGGCACGCGCTGCACGCCGCCTGCGCCAGGCACTACGTGCGCGGCGTGCTCGAGCGCGAGACCAGGAGGTAACATACAGATCTGACTTGACAACCCGAGCTCAAAATGGTCGGACCTAATTAACTGCACTGACTTCATCCTCGTATGGCCCAACATGCATTATAATCGTTTCGTTTTGTAGGTAAAGTTGTTAGATTTGTAGCTGGCCCTCAACGGCTTATCTTTTGTCCATTGTTAACTAAAACGGCGCGTGCCACTACCTGCAAAAAAAGGGTCGTATAATTCTAATTGGCACCTGAGCGCGGGCTAGTCTAACGCTCAAAAAACCAGTGTAGGTGTGCTCTCCGATAACGCGCCTTTGTTACGCATATCGAGGACACATTTTAGTCTGGAACGGTAGCGTTCGCCTCGCCGGCACTCGGTAACCGTATAGGGACCACACAAGAACTCGCAAATTATTTTTCCATTTGTTCATTTTGAATCTTATTTTAATTCGCATAGAGTCGCAAATTAATAACCGGTTAAAGCGAACGAAACTTTTTTTATGCAGGTAAGTAGCACGTGCCGTTTTACTTACAATAGACAAAGGATTAGCCGTGCGGGCCAGCGACGAAACGAACGACTATACAATATACACTCCGTTTAAATTTAATAAGGACCTTTTATAAACCGTCTCTTTTGTTTCATTGCTTTCTCAAACAGAAAAATTCATTCCATTTGACTATACATCAAAGTTCAAATAAAAAGTGGGAATTTTTTGTATATTTGGTTTTACGTGGAGGTCACCGATTGAAACGTTCAAGATTTTTACAGATTATTATTTACTTTAACGGGACTTAAATAATTGCGATTAATATGACGTTGTCTTCGTGGTCCCGCGATTAGACAGTGAAAGTGTCAGCATTAACGTCAAACATCTATGAAAATATCACATTTGTTATGATATTACCACACTTTGTTACGTAAAGTCTACAATCGGTTCAGGTGAGTTTTTGGCACGAAGTTTCCTATCGCACGGTACGTACACCAGAAAGAAGTGTAAGAATGTTGCGTCACGACCCTTTCCTAACTTCGTTCCAACCGAGTGTACCATGAAAATGATTTCGTCATATGTAATATGAAAAGCGGTATGTGTCACATGGTAGCAAAATTATTGCCACCTCGGGCGTTAACACTTGTATCCGTTACGACCCTTTCTTAACTTCGTTCCAACCGAGTGTTCCACGACATTTATTATATCGATTTGTTCCAGGCCTTACCGTCTTCGACAGCCGGCAGCTTTCGACGCAGAAAAGAAGGAATACCTCTGTCCTCTCTGCGAGCGACTATGCAACACTTCCCTGCCCCTGTTACCCGCCCCGACATTGCCGGCCGGCGCGCCTCCGCCGCTCTCGGAGGAAGTGTTCAGGGACTCTGTCGCGCTGATACTGCAACACCAAGTTTTTTCTGAGGCCGTGCACGTATGCACTGAGTCTTGCGAGGAGATGCTGTGTCAGGTGATAATAATATAAATCATAAATATTAAAATGTATCCGTGAAGTCTGTCTTCTAACAAACACTATGTTTAGTCAGATAAGAACAATTTAAACTTAATTTGAGATTTGTTTGACTCAGACCTGCATACCCATACAGCTCCGGCTAATAATATATCACTTCCATGTTTTTTTAGTATATATCGGACAAATCTTGCAAGTTAATTATGACCCACTTCCCGGTTTCCGATCAAGCTGAAAATTTGTATACATATGTAACATGGTGACAATGCAATATTACGGTACCATCAAGCTGATATGATGATCGAGACAGGATGTAGCCATATAAGAAACTCTGTGATAAAACAACACAACCTAATTTTGTTTGTGGTTTTTAAAATTGTCTCGATGAGTATTAGTTGCCTCTGGAAAAAAAAGTACAGTCAGCAATAAAAGCTTGTACCAAAAATTATTTTTTTGCCAAAAACGGTATAACTTTGTGAGTTATAAATGTGAGTGACTTCCACCTCACTCACTACTTTAGGCAGTCTCTAAGTATTCCTTTGTACGAGCGATGAGAAAAATTGGTCTCATGTAATGGTCATGTATTTTAATGTATGATCAACTTCATTTTAATATGCTGAGTCTCCGACTGTAATTCATTGCACTTGCACTTATATTTTTATAAAATGCCTAGTAAAATATACAGTCTACTAACTAACCTATATTGTTTACTGTATACAAGTTCATACAAAAACACAAAAGTGATATATTATTGGCCGGTACTGTATATGATTCGAGGGGTGTCCTGTCGTTTGGCCAAAAGATGTTTAGCAAATTGACACTTGGCAACCAACTACTGGCAAAATTATATTTTAGCAAATCATTTTTTTACAACAATATTTTTGACAAATTATTCTTATTACCAAATAATTAACTAATAAAATTTCATTTCTTAACAGATCTTTTTGACAAATGATTATTTAACAACAAAGTTAACAAATAAATCTATCATTGGTCAAAAAATGTTTGCTATAATGTATTATTTGACATGTGTTTCTGTACTAATCATTTATATTATGGGTCGAATTGAAACATTTAATTTTGAAACAAATCATATATTTTAATTATACATTTTACACACTTCAATCATCATTATTGTAATTTTAAATGAACTGACAGCGATTTTAATAATTTTACCTCTGAATAATAGTTTTCTTCAAACCAATATGCAATATTTTGCTATCTTCATCAGTCAGGTTTTCTAAATATTTGTTAAAATATAGTGGAATATCTGTTTCGTTTAGATGGCTGAGCGCAAGTAGACATCATTTAATATCCTTGTTAAAATGTGCATTTTGTGCATACTTTTTCGCCATGCCGCACTTTTGACTATCCTGAAAAAAAAAGAAAATTAGTTGATAACTATTGCATGGAATAATTAAAAAGTAAAGATATTTAACTTGCTCCACTTGAAATGTTGTAAGCGAGCGAGCCAGACCTGTCGGGGCAATCCGACTCGGATGGGTTAGGTTAGAAGCCTTCGAGGTTATTTTTTTTTAACAACGCGAAAAATGTAAGCAACGATTGCTTGCTTGTCTTGCAACTAAGTAACTTACCTCAAAATAATCTGGCCCAAATAAAAATTGCAACCATGCAGAATAGTACCTTCAACACTGACGTTTTTATCAAATAACAATGTGTTACATGACATTTGGTGAATGTATAAATTTGCTAAACATATTACTAGGTGACATGAAAAATATAAAATTGATACTTTGTATTTTGACATATTGTAATAATGTATTATTTACTAAATGATTATTTGTCAAGTGACTTTTTGTAAAATTATACATTTGCGGAATAACATATTTGCCAAATAATACTTTGGTGAAACGTTTTTTGTAAAATGAAAATTTGTCAACATTGTTTTGGTTAAACATTAGTGAACCGATTCGAGGGCTACGGAACGCCATAAGATAATGAGCAGGCATCGGAGATTTTTTCGCACGGTAAGACTCGGATTCATACTTATCCATTTATTTAATTAGTGATTTTAATTTTATAGTCAAGGACTAGAACTTTGACAAGTACTATCCTTTAATTTTGTCTTTGAATATATAAATATCGCAAATAAGAATAATTACCATATTGATTATATTACGAAATTTTATAAAAAAAAAAAAAAAACAATACTCTTATTAAAAGAGGTAGAAATAATATGAATATAAATTAGTCAATACAAAAAAATGGTTATTATTTTTATATGTAATATTTATGTCCGGAAAAACAACATTCTTGTCCTAGTAAAATTAAAATCACTAATTAAATTAATAAATGAGTATGAATATGAGTTGAATTTTATTGCTATTATCGACTCCATAGCTCGCTATTAGTCTTACCGTGCGATAAAAACTCCCGATGCCTGATTATGAGCCAGCACTCTAGCCTAAACTCTACAAAATGCAGCTTTCTCAGGGCTATGGTTTTCTCAACTTGTCTGTGACGTATTGTTTAGGCGCGAGCGCGTAGCGTGGGAGCGCAGTCATCAGACATGGAAGACGGAGAGTCCACCGACGAAGCGCCAGTCTACATGCTAACCCAATCCCAGGACCTGTTGCCTCAGGAGTTCATGGTTCACTTCGAGGGAGAGATCCCCGCGTACACGGACGATATGAAGAGGCTCATCACGGAGTTTGTTAACGTGAGTGTTCATTTCTGTACTAGCACTTTAGTCAATCGTACTTGCTCACCCAATCCCACAAGGAGGATAATTTGCGAATGGGATGAAAAGCGAAATACATGATTTACGAAAAGGTCATACTGAGTAGCACATAGCTTTTGAGTCAATCGTGCTCCTGAGATTAATTCTTTTGACAGTTTTTTATCATTCTACCTAATCTTGTGGATATAATTACTAAAAGTAGATTTTAGCTTAAACACACAGTGTTTTTATTGAATTCCGTTAACTCCGGGAACTACCGTTAAGGAAACTAAATGGCATGGTTAAAAAAAAATATATTTTTATAATATGTTTTTATTATTTTTATTTTCATAAAGAGTAATTAAATGTTGCATATAGCTTTGTTGTAACACGGGCATTATATTTAATTCAACCAAACAATTTCAAACTGTGACATATCAATGTCATTTCGAACATCAAGCGTCCGAGATAGTATTTACGTTTAGAAGCAAATGTACACACTCGTACTAAACACTAGTCAATATGTAAACAGGCTCTAAGGCAAATGTATACGCTCGTAAGGGTCTAATAAGATAAAAATAAATTGTTGATTATCTCAGAAATGGAGTTAATTAGAATATCGGTGTCTTTGACAAAGTTACTTAATTTAAGCTCAGGAATGCACCCTTGAAATTAACGGACATCGAAAAAACACGGTGTATTATTTTTATTTTTACTAGGTATATACTTAGCATTTTCCCTTCGCAGATATTGCCAGCCGTGTGCGGCGACATGGAGGACTCAAATCCGCTGTCCTCAGTAGAAGCATTATACAAGGCCACCTCATACACAATCCTCAGTACAAACGCGGTCCTTCAGGCCGAGAAGCGACCGCTCCTGGGCGACCTCCCCTCCAGGCATCGCGACGCGCTCCAAGCGTTAATACGCCTCGCCGCCGTCATCCCGTCCGTCTGGCCCTCGCCCAAACAGCTAGCACATCATGCCCTAGAAAACCTAAACACACTCGAACGCACCTCACCACTAACTCACCACCCCTTCGAAACTTTAGTAGCTCTAGTCCTCACCGCTCCCTCGCTGTTCAGCAAAACTGCCGGCCCGGCGCGACCCAACCACCTGGCCAGACAATTCACTATACAAGTATTCAGAGCTCTCATCACACGAGCCATGATCGTACTAGACGTCTCAGACTGCGTCAACCACGAACCGATGGAAGGACAAGAAGACTACAAACCTATCAAACCTGACCTAGAAAACTTGCTCACATTCATGAAGACCCTAAGACGGGGGAATTTAGATATTGAAGATCTAAATGCTAATGACGTATGGGAGAAAATTAAAAATCAATGCTACACGTTCTTAAGGGCATCCTGCCTATTCTACCACTTCTTAAGCGATATCAGCCCGCCTACAGAGTTGACGGTGGTCGGTGGTGATACTTGGGAAGTTATGTGCGGTTATTTAGACTTGCCGAGTACTTTTAGAGAGTTAATAGATACTCCTATGGCTAGGAGTAAGTCAGAAGAGTGGTCAGCGCTGTCCAACGAGTGGTTCGCTGGGGAGATCGACATAAAGACGGTGGTCGAAACGAATGAGCCTCCGAAGTTGGTGCCGTTGCCTGATGACTTCTCCGAGTTAATGAATGTGGTTTCTGAATTCTCTTGTCCGAATTCGGAGAGGGATGATAGCAAGTACCCGACGATGTGTTTGGTGTGCGGGCAGATATTGTGCTCGCAGAGTTATTGCTGCCAGACTGAGATTAAAAAGGTGAGTTTATGTCTATTGTATTTTAAAATAGTACATTACGATACAAGTGCGAAAAATAGGAAATTCGAAACGAGTGGCGATAAATTAAAACACGACCGAAGGGAGTGTTTTAAATCGACACGAGTTGCGAATTACCTATTCGCACATGTATCGTACAACGTTTTACTGTACATATGGTATGGCCCTTTAAATGTTCGACACAGTAACGTAATATGCTACTTCTCGCACTAGTGCTATAAAGTAGCGTAACTGGCGCTACGGACAGTTGTGCCATGAAGTCTAGTGAACGCCAGCTGCTGCTCCATCGGTGAATGAGTACTACGCTACTTGCGAATTTTATTTAATAATGTTGCTGTCGTTCTTAATAAAATACCCGCGTCCTTAACACTTCAACAACTACATGAACAAATTAATAGTACATTATTAAAGAGGCCGGTAAATGGCAATTCGTGGATGAGTTTCGATCGTCCGATAAAGACAAATCCACGAATGTTCCCGCCGAGGCATATTGGTGGTGATAGCACCAGCGCATCATCCTAAGCCCTACGGTGGCAGTATGGTTGCCTGTCACTTTCGCACTTACATACTTGTTAGAGACAAGCCATAAAACCGGAGCAGAACCGGTCGTCCACCCGCGGCACGACATGCTCGCACCGACCGCGACACACGAGATACGACGGTTCGCGCTCGCGATGTACTGTACGCGCCGTGCTCTGTTTTATGGTGTTCCCACATTGGTGTTATAATAGTAGTTTATGTGACTGCTACATAATGAAAGGCATAAAAATTAGGGCTCCTGATATCCGTGATACACGCCGATCCGTAGCTACGGGTTCTTAAGCCCGGCGGTACTAAGATCACGAATTTCACGAACACGGCAAGGTACGTACCTCATACCTGCGTTCGCGTCCGGATTCACGTGACACGCCGTGACACGCCATGATACGTAGCCCGTACCTGCGTTCGTGTGCGGAGCTTCGGGCTCGGTTCCGTTGGATAGGTACTTATCGCACGTCTCGTAGGTTCGACACGCCCGGGAGAAAAATAAATAAAGTCTAGGTATTATTGAATTGAGTTACCACTTAATATATTGAATACGGGACGTTCGTCGGACAAACATTTACGTGTGAATTAAACTTAAATTGTATTTTTTGCATCGATTTGAATATAATGGTTATATCTAAATAATTTATGGGGTTGTTCTGTTTTTTGTATAACCAGCTATTGATTTTAGTCAAAACTAGCGACCTGCTCGTTGCATTGCACTAATATAAATATAAGCTGTAAAACTCCCTAGTAAGTATCATTATAATTATGAACTTAAGCAACGCTGTGCTACTGGTTGTCATTATTAAATCAAAAGAAGACATTTTTTTTCTGTTAAGTATTAATGAAATTAATGAAACATACTTGTGAAAGCTTGCTACTATCAAAAAATATAACGTAGCTAAAATATAAACAAGGCAATCCTAATCCAAAGAAACAAAAGGGTAAATTTCTGCAAATCTTCGGTTCGGTAGGTATGATAAAGGTAATACAGGTATAATATAATATAATAACAAATTCAACAAAAACACATGTACGGGGCCACGGAAAAAAAGTACGCAGCTGCAGTTCTTATCAGTTTCGGACTTTCGGCACATTAAAGAGTACTGTTTATTTCTAGATTGAAGGTAATAATGACATATTATTGTTAGAGTGTTTTATTGTATGACTAACAAGCTAATCCAACATACCGGTTTTTTTTTTGTAAATAAGAAGTGCAGTTGCACGTACAGACAAAGATTTGAGAGAGACTTATTAAAATGAAACAAACAATATACATAAGTAGCTGTGGGCTTTACTTTTTGTTCGTGAAGTTGAAAGAAGTGACCGCGATGTTTTGTTTTACAATTCGTGGTATTTTTTATTTAATCCCGAGGGGGCAGTTTAGAATTTTGAACTCACATTCATTGTCATTAGTTACTCCTGACATCACAGTTGGTCTCCTGACACACAGTGTTGTGGTATTATTTTAGCAACCCGTTTATTAAAGTAGCTATTCATTGTAATTAATGTTTTGTTCTATTCATTTATTACTCATTAAAATTTAAAAGGACTTACTATTGGAATTAAATTTTAATTCAAAAGTAATGAAACGGAATTAGAGCTATGAATAAAAAAACTCACGATACATTTTTATTCGTAGCTCTTAGAGACCGCATCGTATCTTCACTCAACGTCGCGGGCGGACCGAACCGGCGTGTTCTTAAGATACGTGAAGCCGTGATCACGCCTACACGGATCTACACGGATTCACGTACCCTAATTTCACGTAGCCGAATGTCACGTGCGGAACGGACCAGAAAACCGTTGCCGTGAAACACGAAACCGGGCGCACGGCTACGGGTTCACGAATCACGGACACGACCGCGAGCCCTAATAAAAATACGAGCTGGGTTTAAGAAACCAACGAAGTGAGTTTCTTAAAAGGACCACACGAGTAAATTATTTAGTTATGAACTAACACCTTACATTTAAGTAGTCATATTTCGACAAGTTACTGAAATAAATATCATTTAAGAAAGAAAAAGTGGACTGCCCATCCCTGACTACATGAGACACACATGAGAGTTTTTTGTACCATGACTCATGAAAACTTTTTTCAGAGCGGTCGAAGCGGCGGCTCCGAGCTAGTAGGGGCGGTGGTCGCACACGCGATGTCGTGTGGCGCTGGCGCCGGGCTGTTCCTGCGCGTGCGCGACTGCGAGCTGCTGCTGCTGGCCGCGCCCGCGCGCGGCGCCATGCTGCCCGCGCCCTACCTCGACAACTACGGCGAGACCGACCAGGTGACACACACTACTCTACAGTACAGCCGGCTGTTCCTGCGCGTGCGCGACTGCGAGCTGCTGCTGCTGGCCGCGCCCGCGCGCGGCGCCATGTTGCCCGCGCCCTACCTCGACAACTACGGCGAGACCGACCAGGTGACACACACTACTCTACAGTACAGCCGGCTGTTCCTGCGCGTGCGCGACTGCGAGCTGCTGCTGCTGGCCGCGCCCGCGCGCGGCGCCATGTTGCCCGCGCCCTACCTCGACAACTACGGCGAGACCGACCAGGTGACACACACTACTCTACAGTACAGCCGGCTGTTCCTGCGCGTGCGCGACTGCGAGCTGCTGCTGCTGGCCGCGCCCGCGCGCGGCGCCATGCTGCCCGCGCCCTACCTCGACAACTACGGCGAGACCGACCAGGTGACACACACTACTCTACAGTACAGCCGGCTGTTCCTGCGCGTGCGCGACTGCGAGCTGCTGCTGCTGGCCGCGCCCGCGCGCGGCGCCATGTTGCCCGCGCCCTACCTCGACAACTACGGCGAGACCGACCAGGTGACACACACTACTCTACAGTACAGCCGGCTGTTCCTGCGCGTGCGCGACTGCGAGCTGCTGCTGCTGGCCGCGCCCGCGCGCGGCGCCATGTTGCCCGCGCCCTACCTCGACAACTACGGCGAGACCGACCAGGTGACACACACTACTCTACAGTACAGCCGGCTGTTCCTGCGCGTGCGCGACTGCGAGCTGCTGCTGCTGGCCGCGCCCGCGCGCGGCGCCATGCTGCCCGCGCCCTACCTCGACAACTACGGCGAGACCGACCAGGTGACACACACTACTCTACAGTACAGCCGGCTGTTCCTGCGCGTGCGCGACTGCGAGCTGCTGCTGCTGGCCGCGCCCGCCATGCTGCCCGCGCCCTACCTCGACAACTACGGCGAGACCGACCAGGTGACACACACTACTCTACAGTACAGCCGGCTGTTCCTGCGCGTGCGCGACTGCGAGCTGCTGCTGCTGGCCGCGCCCGCGCGCGGCGCCATGTTGCCCGCGCCCTACCTCGACAACTACGGCGAGACCGACCAGGTGACACACACTACTCTACAGTACAGCCGGCTGTTCCTGCGCGTGCGCGACTGCGAGCTGCTGCTGCTGGCCGCGCCCGCGCGCGGCGCCATGTTGCCCGCGCCCTACCTCGACAACTACGGCGAGACCGACCAGGTGACACACACTACTCTACAGTACAGCCGGCTGTTCCTGCGCGTGCGCGACTGCGAGCTGCTGCTGCTGGCCGCGCCCGCGCGCGGCGCCATGCTGCCCGCGCCCTACCTCGACAACTACGGCGAGACCGACCAGGTGACACACACTACTCTACAGTACAGCCGGCTGTTCCTGCGCGTGCGCGACTGCGAGCTGCTGCTGCTGGCCGCGCCCGCGCGCGGCGCCATGTTGCCCGCGCCCTACCTCGACAACTACGGCGAGACCGACCAGGTGACACACACTACTCTACAGTACAGCCGGCTGTTCCTGCGCGTGCGCGACTGCGAGCTGCTGCTGCTGGCCGCGCCCGCGCGCGGCGCCATGCTGCCCGCGCCCTACCTCGACAACTACGGCGAGACCGACCAGGTGACACACACTACTCTACAGTACAGCCGGCTGTTCCTGCGCGTGCGCGACTGCGAGCTGCTGCTGCTGGCCGCGCCCGCGCGCGGCGCCATGTTGCCCGCGCCCTACCTCGACAACTACGGCGAGACCGACCAGGTGACACACACTACTCTACAGTACAGCCGGCTGTTCCTGCGCGTGCGCGACTGCGAGCTGCTGCTGCTGGCCGCGCCCGCGCGCGGCGCCATGTTGCCCGCGCCCTACCTCGACAACTACGGCGAGACCGACCAGGTGACACACACTACTCTACAGTACAGCCGGCTGTTCCTGCGCGTGCGCGACTGCGAGCTGCTGCTGCTGGCCGCGCCCGCGCGCGGCGCCATGTTGCCCGCGCCCTACCTCGACAACTACGGCGAGACCGACCAGGTGACACACACTACTCTACAGTACAGCCGGCTGTTCCTGCGCGTGCGCGACTGCGAGCTGCTGCTGCTGGCCGCGCCCGCGCGCGGCGCCATGTTGCCCGCGCCCTACCTCGACAACTACGGCGAGACCGACCAGGTGACACACACTACTCTACAGTACAGCCGGCTGTTCCTGCGCGTGCGCGACTGCGAGCTGCTGCTGCTGGCCGCGCCCGCGCGCGGCGCCATGTTGCCCGCGCCCTACCTCGACAACTACGGCGAGACCGACCAGGTGACACACACTACTCTACAGTACAGCCGGCTGTTCCTGCGCGTGCGCGACTGCGAGCTGCTGCTGCTGGCCGCGCCCGCGCGCGGCGCCATGCTGCCCGCGCCCTACCTCGACAACTACGGCGAGACCGACCAGGTGACACACACTACTCTACAGTACAGCCGGCTGTTCCTGCGCGTGCGCGACTGCGAGCTGCTGCTGCTGGCCGCGCCCGCGCGCGGCGCCATGTTGCCCGCGCCCTACCTCGACAACTACGGCGAGACCGACCAGGTGACACACACTACTCTACAGTACAGCCGGCTGTTCCTGCGCGTGCGCGACTGCGAGCTGCTGCTGCTGGCCGCGCCCGCGCGCGGCGCCATGTTGCCCGCGCCCTACCTCGACAACTACGGCGAGACCGACCAGGTGACACACACTACTCTACAGTACAGCCGGCTGTTCCTGCGCGTGCGCGACTGCGAGCTGCTGCTGCTGGCCGCGCCCGCGCGCGGCGCCATGTTGCCCGCGCCCTACCTCGACAACTACGGCGAGACCGACCAGGTGACACACACTACTCTACAGTACAGCCGGCTGTTCCTGCGCGTGCGCGACTGCGAGCTGCTGCTGCTGGCCGCGCCCGCGCGCGGCGCCATGTTGCCCGCGCCCTACCTCGACAACTACGGCGAGACCGACCAGGTGACACACACTACTCTACAGTACAGCCGGCTGTTCCTGCGCGTGCGCGACTGCGAGCTGCTGCTGCTGGCCGCGCCCGCGCGCGGCGCCATGTTGCCCGCGCCCTACCTCGACAACTACGGCGAGACCGACCAGGTGACACACACTACTCTACAGTACAGCCGGCTGTTCCTGCGCGTGCGCGACTGCGAGCTGCTGCTGCTGGCCGCGCCCGCCATGCTGCCCGCGCCCTACCTCGACAACTACGGCGAGACCGACCAGGTGACACACACTACTCTACAGTACAGCCGGCTGTTCCTGCGCGTGCGCGACTGCGAGCTGCTGCTGCTGGCCGCGCCCGCGCGCGGCGCCATGTTGCCCGCGCCCTACCTCGACAACTACGGCGAGACCGACCAGGTGACACACACTACTCTACAGTACAGCCGGCTGTTCCTGCGCGTGCGCGACTGCGAGCTGCTGCTGCTGGCCGCGCCCGCGCGCGGCGCCATGCTGCCCGCGCCCTACCCCGACAACTACGGCGAGACCGACCAGGTGACACACACTACTCTACAGTACAGCCGGCTGTTCCTGCGCGTGCGCGACTGCGAGCTGCTGCTGCTGGCCGCGCCCGCGCGCGGCGCCATGTTGCCCGCGCCCTACCTCGACAACTACGGCGAGACCGACCAGGTGACACACACTACTCTACAGTACAGCCGGCTGTTCCTGCGCGTGCGCGACTGCGAGCTGCTGCTGCTGGCCGCGCCCGCGCGCGGCGCCATGTTGCCCGCGCCCTACCTCGACAACTACGGCGAGACCGACCAGGTGACACACACTACTCTACAGTACAGCCGGCTGTTCCTGCGCGTGCGCGACTGCGAGCTGCTGCTGCTGGCCGCGCCCGCGCGCGGCGCCATGTTGCCCGCGCCCTACCTCGACAACTACGGCGAGACCGACCAGGTGACACACACTACTCTACAGTACAGCCGGCTGTTCCTGCGCGTGCGCGACTGCGAGCTGCTGCTGCTGGCCGCGCCCGCGCGCGGCGCCATGTTGCCCGCGCCCTACCTCGACAACTACGGCGAGACCGACCAGGTGACACACACTACTCTACAGTACAGCCGGCTGTTCCTGCGCGTGCGCGACTGCGAGCTGCTGCTGCTGGCCGCGCCCGCGCGCGGCGCCATGTTGCCCGCGCCCTACCTCGACAACTACGGCGAGACCGACCAGGTGACACACACTACTCTACAGTACAGCCGGCTGTTCCTGCGCGTGCGCGACTGCGAGCTGCTGCTGCTGGCCGCGCCCGCGCGCGGCGCCATGCTGCCCGCGCCCTACCTCGACAACTACGGCGAGACCGACCAGGTGACACACACTACTCTACAGTACAGCCGGCTGTTCCTGCGCGTGCGCGACTGCGAGCTGCTGCTGCTGGCCGCGCCCGCGCGCGGCGCCATGTTGCCCGCGCCCTACCTCGACAACTACGGCGAGACCGACCAGGTGACACACACTACTCTACAGTACAGCCGGCTGTTCCTGCGCGTGCGCGACTGCGAGCTGCTGCTGCTGGCCGCGCCCGCGCGCGGCGCCATGTTGCCCGCGCCCTACCTCGACAACTACGGCGAGACCGACCAGGTGACACACACTACTCTACAGTACAGCCGGCTGTTCCTGCGCGTGCGCGACTGCGAGCTGCTGCTGCTGGCCGCGCCCGCGCGCGGCGCCATGTTGCCCGCGCCCTACCTCGACAACTACGGCGAGACCGACCAGGTGACACACACTACTCTACAGTACAGCCGGCTGTTCCTGCGCGTGCGCGACTGCGAGCTGCTGCTGCTGGCCGCGCCCGCGCGCGGCGCCATGTTGCCCGCGCCCTACCTCGACAACTACGGCGAGACCGACCAGGTGACACACACTACTCTACAGTACAGCCGGCTGTTCCTGCGCGTGCGCGACTGCGAGCTGCTGCTGCTGGCCGCGCCCGCGCGCGGCGCCATGTTGCCCGCGCCCTACCTCGACAACTACGGCGAGACCGACCAGGTGACACACACTACTCTACAGTACAGCCGGCTGTTCCTGCGCGTGCGCGACTGCGAGCTGCTGCTGCTGGCCGCGCCCGCCATGCTGCCCGCGCCCTACCTCGACAACTACGGCGAGACCGACCAGGTGACACACACTACTCTACAGTACAGCCGGCTGTTCCTGCGCGTGCGCGACTGCGAGCTGCTGCTGCTGGCCGCGCCCGCGCGCGGCGCCATGTTGCCCGCGCCCTACCTCGACAACTACGGCGAGACCGACCAGGTGACACACACTACTCTACAGTACAGCCGGCTGTTCCTGCGCGTGCGCGACTGCGAGCTGCTGCTGCTGGCCGCGCCCGCGCGCGGCGCCATGCTGCCCGCGCCCTACCCCGACAACTACGGCGAGACCGACCAGGTGACACACACTACTCTACAGTACAGCCGGCTGTTCCTGCGCGTGCGCGACTGCGAGCTGCTGCTGCTGGCCGCGCCCGCGCGCGGCGCCATGCTGCCCGCGCCCTACCTCGACAACTACGGCGAGACCGACCAGGTGACACACACTACTCTACAGAGCTGCTGCTGCAAAAATATTTGTTCACGAGTTTTTACAAAATTGTACCTTTCCTGTCCCGCACTTTTTTCAACTTAAATCAGTCGTAACATACAATGTCCAACAGACCCAGACATACTTTTCTTCTTGTTGACAAGAATTAGGTGCTTCAAATTTATTAAAGAATGTATCACTCGCACTAAAATGAAACTACAATAAAAAAACTTGTAATATAAATTGTTTTTCCCTTTTCCAGGGCCTCCGCCGCGGTAACCCGCTCCACCTCTGCCCAACCCGCTACGAAACCCTCCGCATGCTCTGGCTAAGCCACGGTCTACACGAGCGCATCGCTCGCGCGCTCGACACGAACATGCTCGTCACCACGCAGTGGCAGAACATGTGAGCGCGGAACAGGCGCGTGCGAAGACAAGGACGACTGGTTACACTGTAGTGGACACGAAATAAAGTCTTCAAAAGACTTCAGTATAATTGGTTACTTCATGTATCTCAATTTTTTTCTATCCTTAAAAGCGATCCGCTGATCATTTTGTCAAAGCCTCTATGAAACGCTTCGCATGATCTGGCTAAGCCACCATGTAATATGCTCGTCACCACGCAGTGACAGAATATGTGAGCGACGAACAGGCGCGTGCGAAAACATGCGAGTAAAAAAAGTCTTCAGAAGACTCCGGTATAAGTGGCTACTTCATCTCCGGACCATCTCAAATTTTGGTGTACGTAAATTCGATCCAATGATCCGCTTATAATATATAGCATAATGTCAGCCCTGAGCCGTTACCAGGTGCGATCTACTGGGGTATCAGCTGGTTAAACTAAAAGTGCAACAATACTGATATAATCAACCTTTCAATCTCATACCTGCTAAGGCAACTCTGCAAGCTTCGGTGTCTTGACACGGTACTGGACTGAAAAGCTCTTCATTATATCACGATTGTATGCATACTATTCCTAACGCCTATACAGTAGAACAATTGCAATAGTATTACATTTTCATGTCTGTGAATCTAATTTCACACGGTGCTACGGTACCCCGGAACATTTCAAATCAGACAGGATTGCTGGACCTCTCAACATGTCAGATATTGCGGCCCCTGTATACCGATGAGGAGTAACAGATTCACAAATACCAACATCTTAAAAACTTGTTTGCAATCATCAAATGTTACAAAAGGCTAGAATATTCAGTATCATCTAGTGATCATATGAAATAGAAACTGGAATCTAAACGGGAAAAATATCCCTCAAAGTGATTTGATTACGCTGGCGGACCGTTCCAAATCTGAGGTGTCGCTTATGTATTATGTTCAATTCAATTCAATTCAATAAGCCTTTATTTAACAATCTTATTAACTAGTTTACAAAATATAATAAACATCTTATTTCCTAGTTTCACTTATCTTATACTTTAAAAACTATTATTATATATCAATGCTCAGTTTCAGACATCGGAGTCGAGATTGTCTTGCTTTCCAGCATAGGCCTCCCCCAAGTTTCTCCAAAGTTCCCGATCCCGATGTATTATGTACTAGATAATTACTACCATCTTGCCATTCTTTAAGAAACCCTGTTACAAGTCTTTAAATATTTTAGCAGAGCAGCAATTCAAAGCAAATTCCATGGCATTTAGCAAATCTAAAAACATGAAGCTGCAGATTTATAAAGAAAAAGTAGGTAGATATTTCGCAAAAGATTTACGTAGCCGAGAGAATTAGATTATATTCACTTGAATAAATGTTGACATCTTGTTCATAATAATGCAAGACCTTATAGTAGTACATTTCAAATGCCAAGTACTGGTTCTACTAATATTTTTTAATCTAGATCTTGGCTTTGAAATGAATTCGGTAACTGGCAACTTTTACGAAATCGTATGTTCAGTTTCAGTTAGATTCCATAGGTACGAGTTTGTGAAAGTTGTGAGTCGATACGTTGAAAAGTTATTGATATTATTACTAAAATCTAACTTATAGAAAATGTTAGGTAACTAATGGAAAGTACATTAGTTTTTGCGAAAGGTTTCTTATTTTGAACTTAAAAGACTATTCATCATAGTCTCCAATCTAAGTACTTAAGAGACCTTTCGGAAATCAATAATTATGAACTCTCATGACCGATGATACAATTTATCACAGACATTTTAGGCTATACACAAAAGATAAGAGTTACACCAAGATAAGTCTGCGACGATTTTAATAGCATACGCAGTGCAAGTGTTATTTAGACGTCATAATATCATAGAATCTTGACGTTTAAAATAACACTTTTCTGCTATCACAATCGTTCCAGACTTGTCTTAGTCTACTCTGTCTGTGATATATTTTACCATATTTGTAGGCTTTATACCTTAACTCCAAAATAGGGTGTGATTGTATTAATAAAAATGAGATGACCCGGTTAGGCATTGATGATGACTCCGGGACTAAATAGACCAGGAGCCAACGATAAGGCTGTGGTAAAACTCAAATATAAATCATTTTTTTTGTTTAAAAGCGTTATCATGCAATGAGGTTATTTTTAAATATAACTGTGTTTGTGCAATGTTTTAAGTAACTTTCTTTAATGAGTGTTGTTTTTCTAATATTATGTTAGTTTATAGTATAGATTTTTGTCGTATGTAATAAATAACATAGCTGTCCGCTATAAAAGTTTAAATCAAAGTGTTCTTTGGTGTTGTTTCACCTTATCACTAACAGCAGTAAGTCGGCTGCTGATTTTCTTTTACTTATATTGTATTAAAACATAGGTGCTTATATTACTGGACTCAGAAAACATACATCACTTAACATATAATTATATAAAGTGCGCGTTGATTGTTTATTAGCTATTTATTACATAGCAGAGTCCTTTTAAGATGTTTTTTTTTGTAATACTCTTAGTGGCCGTTCATTAAGTAAATAAGATTTTTGTCTATAGAAACTCTTACGTAGTTAATGAATGACCCCTTTCAACTGAGACGGAAGATTGTGAATTGGATAGGTTACAAGATAATGTTTAAATTAAAAATATATTGCCTCTATGAATACTTTGTTTTGATTTTTACCCAATCAAATTACTACAGTCAGCAATCCGATTAATTTTGTTCCACATATTTAACTTGTTGTTAATCGTCCCTGTGACCCCTTGTATGTTGCTGTGATAATTTTCCTATTTTCATATATACATACATAAAAATCACGCCTATTTCTCGTAGGTGTAGGCAGAGGCAACGGATTTCCACATGCTACGATCCTGACAATACCTCTTTCGCTTCCTTCATTTTCACAACTTTCCTAAAGTCTTGACGACTACGTAGTTCAAAAGATCATCCGAGTCGCTTAACTTCAAACTATTTTTTTTTAAATGATAAATCCGTCTGTCAGATTATGCGATTTTGGTAGTAATTTGGTAGATATTTCCTAATGGATTTATCTGAGTTTCAAGTTAAGCTATACATCTTATCCTCATCGCCCAGGGACCCATTTCTCGAATGCTGTCTATGATTTGATTTTTATTTTCAAGTATTCTACGTATTGTAGCGCCACCTATTTAAGGTTTTTTGATGACACTTTTTGGTACATGGAGATTCCATTCCTTATCTCCACCTTCCGTATCTCGAATTAGACAAATATTATTAGTGTTGCCATGGTAACCTATAAAATTTGACAGTTCGTGTGACAATAATATCTGATACCGAAATTATGGAAGGTAGAGGCAAGGAACAGAAACTCCTTAGGCAGAATTGTTGCAAAAGTGTTCAGCTGTCAGCTATAAATAATAGTTCCAAATCTCTAAAAAAAATGATACTGTGACAAGGACAAACAATCATACCGCTTTCTCTGCTACTCCTATTGAAAGTTCCATAAGAGCATCTCGTACGGTCATCTGTCGGCTCTACCGTTTCATCTCTATATCTCTATACCTATTTTACGTCTACGAGTATGAACACAACACTACGAGTAGGGTCCAGTGACTAGTGTTATTTAAGGTGTAGGTACTTCCCCAGTTACGAATAAGACCGAGCGAAGCATTATTTGAATAATACAACAGGCAAGTGAGTTGAGGACCTCAATACTTGTCTATGACAGGGGATTAACCGTTTCACAAAATGAAACTATCACTTGAAGCAATCAAATAACCTTACATCTCAATGACCTGACTTCTATTATAATCTCATAACGTACAATAAACTCGGGCTATCTTTGTTGATTATACAGATTGAATTTTTGAAGTGACAACTTGTTTAGCGGCGCTGTGCACTTTTTGTGATGGGGAAAAATGTTAAACTCGCGTCAGGGGTCACGAGACCGACAGATTGAAAATTCGTAAGAAGGACACGTGACATCATGGTGACGTGCACATTGAATGTCATCGAAGCCAGGCTACTTTTGAAAAAACCGGACAAGTACGAGTCGGACTCGCCCACCGAGGGTTCCGTACTTTTTAGTATTTGTTATAGCGGCAACAGAAATACATCATCTGTGAAAATTTCAACTGTCTAGCTATCACGGTTCATGAGATACAGCCTGGTGACAGACAGACGGACGGACAGCGGAGTCTTAGTAATAGGGTCCCGTTTTACCCTTTGGGTACGGAACCCTAAAAATCATTCAAGTGTGACATTTTATTTTCTTCATAATCAAAGTGCTCTCATAACGGTTAAAGAGGTTTAATCTTTGTTAATTGTGTTGTATTGTATCTTTGTGTGTGTGTTTTGGTGTCCATGTGTCCATGATTGTAGATGCTCAAATTTTTCCTTACCAAAAAGTTAAATAACAGAAGCTTGATTGTTTTACTTAATATGATGGTGAACGATTCATTAACATTTAGGTACTGATTGTGTAGTCTGTAGTCCTGCTCACGTCTCGTCATGAATTACTCTGTATAATTATATACTCGTATGTTATATATTAACAATAAAATTTCAAAATATCTTCCACACCCAAATTTATTTACGTAGGTATAATAAAGAATAATTTCTTTTTATAAAACTGCTACTCAATTTCTCCAAAATATCAAAAATGCACAACGATAAACACAAATTTTCACTTCTGCCGGCACTCCCGGAGTGCAACCCGATTTTTTTTCACCAGCCATACTCACAGGAGAATTTATACGTCACACCGAACAACTTTTTTATTAATTTTATTATGGGACCAGTGCCGAAATCGCGAAAAAAATTGGGTGTCCCATAGAAATCAGCGGCATCACATCAGCCGAAATGTACGAAAAAAATTCACCTGTATGCTAAAAGAACTCTTCTGTCGGCAACGCGCGTGTAACTCCTCTAGAGTTGCAGGCGTACATAGGCTACGGAGACTGCTTACCATCAGGCGGGCCGTATGCTTGTTTGCCGCCGACGTGGTATAAAAAAAATTACCACATTTACTTCCTACTTTTGATAGAAGTAGTGCTGTGAATTTCATTTATCGCCATTATCATTAAGGCATTAATTTGTAACTCTCTCTAATAAATGAATTATAGGTACCTAGGTACCGCACTGTATTGTAACAATACATTTTTATCAGTATGGTAACAATAAATTACGATTAATTAGTTTTTAGATAATGTTCATGGCGATATGCTTTTGCAATGTTTCTTGAGAATGTGAGATAATGATCCGGTTCAATAAACTACATATTTTGTAACAGGGAATAGGTAGGTACAAATTATCTCGTTTTTATTGAACCGTGTTGCATATTGATGACTTCGATATTAGCTGTAATTTCTATTTTATAACATCGATGTTTAATCTAATATAATCAAAAATATCGATCTAAATCTAAGCAGTCATCTGTGTGATGTTTGCACAGCTCAAGAAAAAAAGTATACCTGCAGATCGTAGCTTAACAAAAAAGGACCTAAACAACAGGCAGTTTACTGAAAAGTGATCCCTAGGCCCATAGAAACAAAAAGTTCTTTAAAAAGAAACCTTTACATTCCATCCGTTAGAAATTAAAGAAATCCATTATATTGAAATTCTTTTACAAAAGAAGCCATTGTTGTCAAGAGCTTGTCAAAAGACGGGATGGTATAAATAAAGCTTAAAGGATCTTCACGGTGAAATAAGCGGCGATCTCGGAGCAGTGAATAGACTACTTTAACCCGAGCGGGTCATTGGTCACGTATCAACTATAAACCAAGTGGCCCCTTTGTAAACAAGCGTCTCGGTTGTCAGTGCGAGTCCCGCCGTCGCCATGAAACCACCGCTCATTTTTATTCTAACCAAGTTATTATTAACATCCGCGCTAAACCTAGAGTATCTAGACCCGACCAAATTACAGACGAAAACACCAGCCAGCGTTCAACAGAATGCAGCGTCCAATATCATATCGAAATACATGAGCGGCGTAATCGTGGAAGTTAATCCGATATTGTTTAGTGACAAGAAAGATGTGTTTTCTTTATGGACGAGCCAGGGAGTGTTACATATACGGGCGAGTACGGGCGTCGCTGCTGTTTGGGGGTTCAATTATTATCTGAAGAAGTACTGCAAAAGCCATATTAGTTGGCAGAACCAGCGTATCAGCATTCCCAGTCCGCTGCCCGAAGTCACTGAAGTAGTGACTGCTAACGACAGATTCCGGTATTATCAAAACGTGTGCACGGCTTCATACAGCTTCGTGTGGTGGAGCGCCCCGGACTGGCAACAGCATGTGGAATGGATGGCTCTCAATGGTATAAATCTGGCGTTGGCTCCGGTTGCGCAGGAGGCCGCTTGGATACGCATTTACCGCCGCCTTGGACTGACAGATGAAGAGATTAACGATCACTTCACCGGCCCAGCCTTCTTAGCCTGGAACCGCATGGGCAATGTCCGCGGCTGGGCCGGCCCGCTCACCAAGTCCTGGCACGAGGCTCAACGTGACATACAGAGCAGTGTCCTCGATTACATGTTCCAGCTCGGCATCATTCCTGTTCTCCCCGCGTTCAACGGTCACGTCCCGAAGGCTTTCTCCAGAATCTACCCTAATGTGACTATTCATGATGTTGAAACATGGAATAAATTCGATAGTGACTACTGCTGCGGATCGTTCCTCGATCCAAACGAACCACTGTTTAAAGAACTCGGCAAACAATTCCTAACCGAAGTCACAGTCGGATCTGGAACAAATCATATCTATACGGCCGATCCTTTCAACGAAGTCAAGATTCAATCCTGGTCAACCGCTCTAGTTAAAAACACAGCTCAAGCTATTTACTTAACTTTAAAGGAAACTGATAGCAGCGCAGTCTGGCTTCTACAAAATTGGATGTTTGTCCACGATCCGATTCTATGGCCGATGGAAAGAGTTAAAGCGTTCCTGACCGCGGCTCCCTCAGGGCGCATGTTGATATTAGACCTACAATCGGAACAATGGCCGCAGTACGACTTGTATCAGCAGTATTTCGGACAGCCGTTCGTGTGGTGCATGCTACACAACTTCGGCGGCACGCTGGGCATGTTCGGGAACATGAAAACAATCAATAGTGACGTGTATACGGCGCGCTCGAAGGCCAACAGCACGATGATCGGTGTGGGGCTCACGCCTGAGGGGATTAACCAGAACTATGTGGTGTACGAGCTGATGTTGGAGTCGGCATGGCGGCGCGCGCCCGTCGATCTCGAGGCCTGGGTTGCGGCTTACGCTGAGCGCCGCTACGGCTGTAACGAAACAGCGTCTGCTTGGCGCTACCTCCTCAAAAGCGTTTACAGCTTTGATGGCCTCAACAAAATCCGAGGCAAATACGTGGTAACTCGTCGACCCAGCTTCAGAATAAGACCCTGGGCATGGTACAAGAGTCACGATTTATTCCAAGCGTTCAAAAAATTCGTGAAAGTATCCAACTCCGACTGCTACTCTCCAGGATACTACCACGACCTGGTGGATATCACACGGCAGGCGTTGCAGTACCGCGCCGAACAGCTTTACGTCAATCTACAAAGCGACCGATTCTCCAACACTTGGGTGTTCAACGCGTCTGGAAGTTTATTCCTCGACGCGATGCAGGACATGGAACGAATCTTGTCAGGCAACCGAGACTTCGCGCTGGACAATTGGTTATCGAAAGCGAGAGGCTTCGCTAACGGACCTGAGCAAACTTTACAGTACGACCTGAACGCACGCAATCAGATAACTTTGTGGGGGCCGAATGGGGAAATTACGGACTACGCGTGCAAGCAATGGGCAGAGATGTTCCATTACTATTATATTCCGCGCTGGCGAGCATTCCTGGACGCAGCACTGATGGCTAAGGTTCGTGGTGAATTTTTTGACGAAGCCAACACGCAAAGACTAGTCAGAGCTACGGTTGAAGAACAATTCTTGTACGTGCAGATAGACAGTCTTCCGTCAGTTGACGTGAAGAGTTTAGCTCTGGCGTTGTACCAGAAGTGGGCATTCGTGCCAGGGGTAAAGGATCTGCCTCTGAGCGTGCTCAGGCCTGACCCCGGGACCAGGACTACACTAGCTGACGTCACGGATGACGAGCTTCAGTCCACATATGACCAGCCTACTGTAGTCATGCTTGCCACAACACCCTCGTAAAAGTAGGAACCAATGTAAATCTCAGAAAGATAATATTAATAAAATATTAATAAAAATCCAAGACAGATTACTTATTGCCTTTTGTTTTTAGGGCCTATGATGACTTTAGAGACAGCTTTTAAACTCTAGTCTCTGCAATCTAGTTAAAACATGCAGTTGGGGCGCATTCTCCAAATAGTTGCAGTTCAAACTCGGTTTGTATGGCGTACATCTACGTCACACGCTTACACGTGTTGTTTTTTTTGGTGATAGTCGAATTAAAAAAAAACACATTTTTAATTCTTAACCGTCAAAAAATCTTATAACTGAAAAATATCTTTAGCATTCAACAAAAAAAAATACAAAAAGTAACTGTATGACCCCGACGTGATTTGAACACGCAACCTTCTGATCTGGAGTCAGACGCGCTACCGTTGCGCCACGGAGTCGTTGACTTGGAGTGCGAAAATGGGCAACACAATGCTATCCTATAATATAATCAAATATTGTTAGGTGACAAGCAAAACTCACTATTTACTAAACAAATATTAAACAAAAATCAACTTTATTTTAGTAGTTAAGTAATGTGGTGCATTATGACTGTAAACTTGTGGTGGTAATTAATGAGTTTTGCTTGTCACATGACGATATAATATAAACAATATTAGCAGTGAAAAACTGATAACTTTCGTTATAATTTTATTTCTCACATTTAAATCTGAAAATAAATAACATTTGGTTTATTTCTACAATATACAATTAAAAAATAAGTAATACAATTGACATGTGCCAATTTGATTTTAATTTTAATTACACTATAGAACAGATGTATACATTCAACTTATATCAAGTTTTTTTTTACAAATAAAACGCACATTTAAATGTTATTATGGTAGGATGCAATGGAATAAGGCTATAAAGCTGTAGGATATTAACTAGGCTTATGTCTTTTTTAAGACAAATTCAATATCCATACATATCATTTGTACATTTTGTACCTATTATATGGATTGTCATTTTCTGGCATTGATTGTTAATAACCGTTTTGTCACTAGATGGCGCTGATATATAATTATTCAATATCTAGCGCAAGATGGGACCACTTCCTACATGTTCACTCGTTTACTTAAAGATCTTTGGTAGTTCAAACTTTTGTTCAGACATTTGAAAGGCACATCTTATGATTACATGTCAGAGTATCTACTAAAGCAGTTATTGCATACCTACAGGTTGTTTATTTATTTAGTCACTTGCAATAATTTACGGGCTGAATATATAGGTCATATTGAGCAACTTCTACTGTGGGACCAATCCCAAAATCGCAAAAAAGAATTTTACTCTTTCATAGAAAATGTCAAGGTCAGACTGCCAAAGTATATGATACAGTCAATTTTTTTTTTTGCGACTTTGTGGTTGGTACCACAGAAAAAGTTGCTCAATATGAACTAAACCCCGTAAATTATTGCAGGTGACTAAATAAACTCCCTGTATAAGTGTTCAAATTTTAGTTCGAAAACCAATCATTGGTGTGTTATTCATACAAAATTTAGCATATTTTAAACACAATTTAAGCAAGTTGATACATTTCTAGGTGATAACTCCAATTTTATAATACATTGAAAGCCTTTTGGCCTGCGTACCTACGAAACTTTTGCAGTTTGCTATACATGGCCAACGCAATGGATTCTCAACTAGCAGACCCCTTATATCTAATTATATTGGAACCCTGCTTGCTTCTTCTAACGATCCCCCATCTTGTGTGCTAACATGTAAATTAATTAGTTCATCATCATTCATTGAAATATTGAAAACACTTAGTACCATCAAATAGAATTTGAAATAGAGGTGGATTGTAAAAGAATTTTTTTTAGCCACAGTAAATTTACTGCCACCTTTCGACACATGATTAAAATTTTTGAACACCATTTGATTTTGATCCTTATTCTTTCACTGATATGTGTTTTTGTTAAATATGGCGCCAGCTAATAGATCAAAGGCCAAGAGTATGGCGGCATCGTTTCGAGCGATGGCGCCATAACCTTTAGCCGATGCCCGGTAAGATGGCGCCACTTTTTAATATTTAACAAATTGAACACATATCAGTGAAAGAATAAGGATCAAAGTCAAATGGCGTTCTAAAAGTTTTAATCATGTATCGAAAAATGGCAGTAAATTTACTGTGGCTACAAAATTTTCTTTGACAATCCACCTCTATTTCAAATTATCTTTGGTACCATCTGGTTTCAAAAGAACAGCCTTCATACACAACTTATCATATCATATCATATCATACTCAGACAGGGAAATTATAAGTTTTACAGTCAGCAATACTAGCGAATAGTATTGCTGACTTAGCACCCTTGCATAACTTCGGGGGGGTACTGTACGGTCACGTCTGAAAATATCGATACGAAAAATGTGCCAAAAATATGTATACACTACCATAATATATGGGCAATAAAGTCGTGTATACATATTTTTGGCACTTTACGCTAATATTAGTATGTAATTGGTACAACAGCTATAGTGGTGTAGCGTGAACTTATCTAGCCGTGGGAGAAATATCTGCCAGATCTTTTTCTTTCAGTATGAATTCCCAAGTTAATTTACCGAGCGCAAGCGAAGGTCTCCGTTTCAGCTTAGGCGAGAATTCTTTCGTTTGTCCGGAACCGGATGTTCTCCTATACTTTTCAACCGATTCTCGTCAAATTTGGTAAGTAGATTCGATAAATGAGGTATATAGAATTTTTTGGTAAATTCAGCTTTTGGAAATTTTTCAAAATGACGGAGCCACGGCGAGGTATACAGCTCTACCTCACCTACCTCCCTACTACCTCAGCTGGCGTCGCTCGGCTCCCGCGGAGCTCCCTAGAGCCCAACCCGGCCACTGAACAGCAAAATGGAATTTGCCAATCGAACTGATATATGTGACATTATCTATGAAAAGGGACCTTATTGTCGATGGCGCTTACGCCGTTATCAACGATGCTCCCATATTATAAACAACGCCGCGCTACGCAGTGCGCAGTGCGCATATTAGTACATGAATATTCGTAATAAGAAAGGCTGTGCCTGAACTATTTACTGGATCAAAAGAGAGCATTACATAGAATATGTCAATAAACCTACTTGCCATAAATAGTTAGGTGTAATTTATAGATTACACTTTCATACTCGTATTAATTTGGCACCTCTGATTATGTAGTCACGTCTGAAAATATTGATACGGACAAAGTGCCAAAAATATATATACCCGACCTCATTGCCGATAAACTAAGTTTGTGTAACATATTTTTGGCACTTTGTCCGTATCGATATTTTAGACGTGATACAGATAATATACCTCAATACAGGTATTCATCTTTTGATGAATACTAATTTAAAATCGTTGTTCACTTATATCTACTAACGTTGATCATTCCGTCAATAGGTAGTCGGTGCAATAGAAATTCAATTGTAGTTGTGACCCTGCCTATGAAGCCGATGGTCCCGGATTCGAATTCCGGTAAGGGCATTTATTTGTGTGACGAACACAGATATTTATCCCGAGTCATGGGTGTTTTCTAATGTATATTAGTATGCATTTATCTATATACGTATGTATAACGTCGCCTAGTACTCATAGTACAAACTTTGCTTAGTTTGGGGCTAGTTCGATCTGTGTACGATTGCCCCGAAATATTTATGTATTTGTACCCCTTCTGTATGGTGTTTTTATCATGTTGGTGGTCCGCGGGCAACTACATTCAACCCTCTGGATAACAATTCCAAGGGTGTCTGTATGTGTTACCAAAGATAATTGATTGTAAGAGAGGTAAAGTCTAAGAAAAAATCGTGCCCCATAATTTGACATCCAAAACAGATGGCGCTGCACGCCATATGTTTTGCGGTCGCAGACTTGTCAAACGACAACTGTTGACAATCAGAATTACTGCAAAATGTATGGATCTGTACAGCGCCATCTCGTTTGTCTGCCAAATTCGAAGCACGAAATTGTCTTAGTTTTTACGCATCTTATTCAATTAATGTATCTTTGGCGTTACCAACCTGTACCTTTTCGAAAAACCCTTATTTTGGGTTTTACCCTCTGATTGCGAAAAAGCAACAGCCCAATATCAACCTTCGTGCATTAAGATAAGGTTCACATTATCACGCCGCACACGATAGGCGTGGATTCACAGAGTTAAAAACCTGTATCTTTTTCGAAGAACCCTTGTTTTGGGTTTGAAGTTGTTTTGTCGTATTTAAAAAGGAATAAGTCCTACGTCTCTAACAGCGAAGTGGATGGATTTGTAGTTTAGCTGCAAAGGCAGCTCTCGTTGGGAGGAGAGGTCCGCGGTTTCTTGCGCGCCAGGTTCACTGTTCCTGGCCCATTTTCGCCCTGAAAAATAAATATTTAAATTACAAATTTTAGAAATGATACTTATACAATATGTTTCTAAATGGTAATTTCTAATTTTATTGCCTATAGATCACTGCGTTGCGTTATACAGAGTGGGCAAATAAGGGCGATAAACTTTGTTTTTAAATTTTAATTATATTAAATGTAAAATGTATTAAATATTTTTTCATTAATATATTATTCAGAGTTGGCAATTGTATACCTACGGATGATAATTTCCGGGAAATGTCTACCTCAAGCTGCAAGCAATTTTTTCTCAAATGTTTGTGTTCTTTAAAATACGTGTGTTCCATTAATTTCGAGAAACGGTAACAGTGATTGGCATCCAAGTGTTCGATTAATTTCGAGAAACGGTAACAGTGATTGGCATCCAAATTCCCCAAATTTTCCAGCTCCTGACTTATTTCTGTGGGGCTATCTAAAATTTAAAATTAATCAGTTAAAACCGACCATCCGACACACATTTACTGAGATAACACCGAAAATGTGCGAAAATATACTGCAGGGCTCACTTTTGCCTGCTGTTAGTGGTAGACATATGTCAGACATTATGTTCCGCATGTATTTGCCAACCCTTATATAATATAATAAATATAATTCAGCCTATATACGTCCCACTGCTGGGCACAGGCCTCCTCTCATGCGCGAGAGGGCTCGGGCTATAGTCCCCACGGTAGCCCAATGCGGATTGAGGACTTCACATACACCTTTTGCCAACCCTTAATGATATATTTTTAAAATATACTTTATAATCTTGGAACTTAATATAGTTAAAATTTAAAAACAAAATGTATATTTGCCCACCCTGTATAAGGTAGCAGTACGCCCGGCGGCGAAGGCGATAAGCGTAAAGTTAGCAATGAGTGTATTTAAAGTTACGCTTGAACGAGAAAAAAGTAAATCGGAACTTTAAGTGCCGTTACTTTATTAGGTACTAACAGAGAGATCTGTTCTGTTCACAGAAAGGGGAGGAGAAACTACGATATGACCTTCAAACCTTCAAGAAAAGAGTGTACTCCAACATTAAACGTCGGCAACGTACTTAACTTACAACCCCTCTGGTGCCTCCTATATAATACAAAATAAGTTTTAGGCAACAATTTCATTTTTTAACCGACTTCATTGGTACAATAGCTTTTATCGCTGACTATAGATACTTTTATTTGCACAGGCAACTAGTTTGAGTTGTTTTATCACAGAGTTCCCATGGCCACCTCTTGTCTCCATCATCAGATCAACGTCATGTCATCATAATATGGCATTGTCATTCGATTTACATATGTATGCAAAATTTCGGCTAAATCGGAAATCGGGAAGTAGGTCAAATTTAACTTCAAAGATTTGACCCACACTAACTAGCATACATATTAACAGGGCAAGTTAAATAAAAGCTTGTAAAACCCTTCTAAAAATACGTCTCGCTCGACGAGGTACGTAGCATCATTCCACAGAATAAATAATACTACCATACAGAAATGACTTCCTACAAAACCGAAGTTTGACAGCGATTCAGGGATGAGTTATGCTGTCCCTTTGTAATGTATGGCACTATCGCTTTCGGCCATTTAAGGTTGTTAAAATTTAAGTCATTATCTTATCCTTGGTCGTGCACGTATAGAGAAGTGAAGTTGTGCCAACCCTAATAATTGCTCGGAGCAATGCTGAGCCGGACGGAGGAGTGTCGCCCGACTGCTCATATCGAAGATCTTGGACGTAGAACGGAGCAAATAATAGATTCACCTGGACACTGATGACCCTAAGTGGCTGCTTGGAGTACAACTTGTGAGCCAGCGTCATGAAGATGGACTCGACCGTCCCGCATTCAGCGTCGAGAAGAGCTGATGTCTCGAAAAGCTGGAAACATAAAAAACAAAATGATATTTGATCTTTCTTTTTTAGACTTACTGTGATTTTGAATAGGTTCTGTGTTTTTTTTTTTTTTTTTGTTTATTGGTTCATTTATCATTTATTAACAGTTAACAGGTGTATAGGTTTAATGGGTCACATAATTCAGGCAAATAACTGTATATTCATTATTAAAGCTATTGTTCGAGCTATTTGGATAGCAAATCAATTTCTATGAACTACCCTAATTCTGTACACTATTCCTCTTGGCCAAAAGCCGTTACTTAAAAATGTCTCCAAACGGTCAGTTTCGATTGTCACTAAAAAATAAATAAAAATAAATTCTAATCGTATCAATACAACATTAGTTTGATTGTGGAGAAAATACGAGTTTTGTTTGAGGCCCCGATTTTGATTGGTATCATGTTGGTCGGTATTCCGTATTCCAAAGTTTATGTATATTTAAAACTGGCGTCCACCAGCAGTTTCCTCATAGAAGTTGTTTAAATTGTCATCCCTTTTTCACCACTTTAAGGGTTAGAAAAAAAAATCTGGATCGGCAAAAAAACAGTGCATCACATTTACTTATTTTCTTAAATCGCCAAAGATGTAACTGAAACGCATGGTTTGGCCATGAGGCCAATATCACCCTTCATACATTCCAACAAGGTTCACAATAGCCGGGCCCGCACAGAGCGAGCAAACCCGCGTGCGTTTTCTTCGCCCGAGCGCGCCGCCTCGGTCGAGGCACGTCTACACTGTTTGTGCGCGAGGAAATTGCCTCGCAGTATGCTCCCTCTGTGTTCATACTTGTACATTTTTTTTTTGATTTTTTTTTTTTTTTTTTTTTTTTTTTGTTTTGGTTATATTAAAGTTAAAATTAAAATTCGAAGATGATTTGTCAAGCGTGCTATGACCCAATTGATGGCCTAGAGGAATTAATATGTGTAACTTGTAAAAGGCCCTATCACTATAAATGTTTTAACATAACTACAGCTGCTTTCATGGCAAGAAACTACGCAATACGGCACGATTTTCGTTGTTTATTGTGTACAAACATAACATCTCGCCGTAAAAATGATAACACACCTGCGCGAGGCCAACTTAGTTCTACATTACAAGACCAAGACCATACAAATATGTCACTGGATAATGTATCAATAAATGATGAGACAAACCTGAACCTCGGCGACACCATTGGCTCCCCGCAACAAATACAAAATTCTCAGCCCATCACACTAGACCAAATCAGTTCCCTGCTTAAAAACAATAATACTTTTATTTTAACCGACTTCAAAAAGATGCTGCACACAGAGATTACTGCAGCGATTGAAGGACTTAAAACCGAATTTACAAATAAACATACTCAATTAACGTCCCAACAAGAAAGTATGATGCAGCAAATAAATGAAGCCAACAGTAAAATAGACTCACTACAAAGGGAAAACCAACAAATTAAAACACAATTAGCTCAAGTTCAGATGCTATCTAACCCAGTAGAAAATCCTGAAATCATCAAGAACCAAAAAAAGTTCATAGTCTACGGCTTGGACGAGTACTATGGGGAAAAGGAATCTGATTTATATCCCCGATTAAATAACATGTTCTGCGACATTTTAAATGTAAATATTAATAGCTATATCGAAAGTGCACAGCGTATAGGTAAAAAAGGAAATCGCCGCCCGCTGCTTATCGAACTGATAAGCAAGCGCATGAAAGCGTACATACTGGAAAACTCCCGCGCGTTCAGGAACACGGGATATGCTGTCTCAGATGTCCTGGATAACGAAGCCTTAATCATAAGACGAGACCTAAGAGATCAGCTCCGGAGAGCCCGCGAAAGCGGAAAGCACGCAGTAATACGAAACAACCGCCTTTTTATCAATGGAATCGAATGCCAACCCACACAAGGAATAAAATCCCATCCTGTGGCCCCTGGCCCGAGTAATATAGCACCAGCCATCCCCACAGCGCGCATAAGTCACAATAGTATAGCAAATAGCCCAGCAGCCAGAACAAGCGAGTCATCACGCCTAGACAGACAAGAGGACCTACCATCATCTACAGCAAATCAAACTATACATACTAGGGGCAATCCCGTGGAAATTACGGAGCAGATTAGAAACCTGGGAGAAGAGGAGAAAACGCCATGCCCATACGTCTCGCAGCCCACAGCACATGAGCAGACTAGCACACCCAGTCGAAGCCTCTTTACGCATAATGCCTCAAACTCGAATGACCAGCGTATTCGCAGTAACCTAGCCGACACACGCGCAACAAATACTACCTTTCGTACCTAACTTGCCTATTTTATTCCAAAATATGCAAAGTCTATGGAACAAAACCCACCTTATGCAAGATTATACGGAAAAAAATAATAATTTACACGTGATTTGTATTTCCGAGTCATGGCTAAACAAGGAAAAAAAAGATTTAATACATATAACTAATTTTACTACAAGTTCATTCTTTTGTCGGGAACACCGCGAAGGTGGCGGTGTACTTATTTTAACAAAAAACACTTTAGAATCTAAAGATCGACCCGACATCACATCTCTATCAATAGAACTAATTTTTGAAGTATGTGCTATAGAAATACCAAAGTCAAACCTATTAATTATAAACATATACTACCCAAATAGAAAGAGGGAAATCGAAACATTTTATGTATGTCTAACTAAACTCCTTAAATTAATTTCCTTAAAAGATAGTTGCAAAAATATTGTAATCGGAGGTGATTTTAACATTAATTTCCTATCAGATAATTACGAAAAGACTAGATTATCTAACCACATGCTCGCACATAACTTTCATCAACAAATCAGGCTGCCCACACGAGTCACTCATACGTCATCCTCCTGCATCGATTTAGTATTTATTAACTTTAAACCAATCAATTTAAAAATAAATATAGTGGAACCTGGCTTCTCCGACCATAGGGGCGTTTTGGTAACAGTGCCATTTTGTGTGCCAAAATTACAAAACTGGTTAGTTTGCAAAAGAATCTATAGCAAATATAATATATCTTCATTTAAAAACGAGCTCGAAAAAATAAACTGGAATGATTTAATTTCTATGAATAACAGTTCAAATGATAACTATAATCTATTTGAAAATGCACTAAAAACAGCCCTTAATAAATGTATTCCAAAGAAAACTATAAAAATTCAGCCGAAAAAATCTCACCTAACACCGGGTTTAAAAATATCTTGTCAAAATAAAAGGCTCCTAAGGCTACTAGTATTACAGTCTAAAGATAAAACATTACGAAACCATTACAGAAATTATTGTAAAATATTAAAAAAAGCAGTCCACGCATTAAAAAAACTTAATAACAAACTTAAATTCAAAAACTCACACAATAAAACCAAAAGTATGTGGCAAATAATAAACACGGAGACAAATAAAAATCCACCAAAAAATAAAAATAATACTCAAATTAAAATATCTGATAACAAGGTAGAAACAGACCCAATTACAGTTGCGAATATTTTTAACAATTTCTTCTCCTCTATCGGAAATTCGCATCCATCAATTATGTCAAATCAGCAAGCCTTTGGAAATAGAGTTCTACTCACCGGCATCCCGTACTTGTCGGCGAGCCGCTGCGCGTATGTGGTGGCGAGCCGCGACTCGGCCGTGCCACAGTCGCATTTGTTGCCCACTAGCACCCGGGGAGACTTCATGAGCCCGTGGCTCTCTACTTCTAGCATCCAGCTAGCTATGGACTGGAAAAAATAAAAAGAGAGATTACTTTGTATAACTCTATCACAACTATTTCAGCAAAGGGTTTTCTTTTTTCTGAAAACAAATAAGTTACTATAGTTAGTACAATCTCACTAATCCAGCACGAATGCTGACACAAGAGAGACGGATTACTGGAAAATTGGGATTAATGGAAGTTAGAGCAAATCTGCATATCATTTTGATGTGTTTTTAGGGTTCCGGACCAAAAAGGTACAAAAAGGAACCCTTATGGTGAAACTCTGTCCGTCCGTCCGTCCGTCTGTCACAACACTAAATATCTAGATAACCACTTAAGCTATCAATTTGAAATAGTTATGAACAACGCTAACCCAGACACATTGAAAGTATTTTTTTTTTATTAACTATGGAAAATGCCCAATCTGAAGGGGGGGGCAAAATTTCAAATACCAAATATGAACTCACTAGTAGGTCAAGTGTTAAGTATTTCGCCTTTATAGTTATACAAGATAATTCAAAGTTTGTACGGAACTCTCTGTGCGCGAGTAAAACGAACTCGCACTTGACTGGTTTTTTTTAGTATGTCGTAGAAATACATTTTAGTAAAATACAAAATCAAAGAAAATCCTATTGTTATCTGGAACTTGGCCAATATAAACAGATTGAAGTGTGATAAGCGTACATAGTAAATTAAGACAATGATTATTTGTACCTCAATTTTAGTGCCAGTTACTGGGTATACCAGGCCATCAAAGTCCCAGAATATCGAGATTTCATTGTATTAATAACTACTTAAGCTGAGCTGAGCTGAGGATAGGAAGGCATAGCGCGAGCTTGTGAAGGCCCTTTGCACCTCTGGGGTGCTTTAGGACAACACCAATAACTACTTACAGCTTACTGCTAGCCATTCTCCGCAGACGTTTTATCTGGTTGCCCTTGGCATACGCCTCTCCCATATTCCTCCATGTGTCTCTGTCTAAAGCCTGTCTTCTCCACAAGGCTCCAGTTACCTGCCTGAACTCGTCTTCCCATCTCATTTTTTGTCCACCATCATTCCAAGGAAGGAAAGGAATGATGGTAGTAATAACTAAGGTAAAACTAATTTATAGCCCTTACATGGAATGTTTCTGGTTTAGTGACATCATAGACAATGACTACAGCATGGACGTTCCGGTAGTAATGCTGCACCATGGACTTGCGGAAGCGCTCCTGGCCCGCCGTGTCCCATAGCTGAAGCTGGAATATCATGGGTGAAACTTGATAAATCAAGAAAAAATAAAATGGGTAAATTACAACTTATTAATCAGGCAGGCAGTTGAAACAACTGATAGTTGCCTGTATCTGAGTGATCTTCACTTAAAATGTATTCTTGTGCAACTTGTGCTTGATTTTTTAAAACTGAAATGGAACCCTGAAATTTGCTCATAAGGTTTTCGTTTTTCTAAATTACACGGCAAAATTTACAAGTACAAAAAATGATTAGCAATTAAATAAATAAAGAAATATTATTGGACATTATTACACAAATTGACTAAGTCCCGCAGTAAGCTCAATAAGGCTTGTGTTGCAATACATAGAAAACACATGTTTTCTTAACAATGATTTCAAGTTGATAGAGATCAATAATACACTAAAATAGCATATATAGTCATTTGAAATAGTAACAATCAAATGAAATGAAGTCCATATGTTTCAAATTAGGATCAGGTAGGTATTAGTTTGGTACTTAGGTATAAAATCATTACATCTTGTAAACTACTATACAGTTACAAGTTCTTACCCTTATGTTTTCATTGTTTATGCGAACAATTCGCTCCCTGAAGTCGACACCAATAGTGGCCTCAGATTTATCTAAAAATTGACCCTCGCAGAAACGGTAAGTTAAACAAGTTTTACCCACGCCCGAATCGCCTAAAACTATGATTTTAAATACTTTGTTAAGATTTAGCCCCGGTATTTGCTGGCTTACAGACTCCGACATGGTAATTTAGACTCCGAAAATTATTTTAAAAAGAATCATGAAACAGAAACGTCAATATTTTGATACCCCGTTATTTACATTATCAGTATACTTCCACTAGATAAAGAAATTGGTAGTTCATCTCTTACATTATATTTGAACCTTAGCAAAAGAAAGAGATAGAACTAGGTATAAAAGACTCTCAGAATTAGTCATACTATACCATCTCTACAGGTGTTTTATAGTCAGTACTTCTCAATATGACATAATCCCGTTTTGAATTTTAGAAACCACAACTTATTTTTCCAAGCAAACAGCGTCACAAAATAAAAACTATAAAATTATATCATATTTACGATTACTTTAGTTTGCTCTAATAAATAATATTGCAAAAAACTCCATTTAAAAATTAAAATCTTTTATGTTTCCATAAATAAGCTACTACGTTCAGAAATCAACCAAGTCAACATTTTATTGACGTTAATGTTTCGTTCAAAAACAAAATATGTTAATTATTTCAAAAGAAATTATTGTTGAAAAAGGTTTAAAACCTATAAAATGTAATATTTATAATATACTTGTTTTTATTTTTGAATAAACTATTACTAAGGAATGACTTAAACAAACTAATGAAAATAATGTAGGAGAAAAATAATAAAGTATGGGCAACATTTTTTAATTATTGGCAGTTATGGTAGTAAAAAAACAGTTTTTTGGGTATGTTGGCCGAGTGAAGGTCTCTGACAAACAAAGTGCAAAAATAATACAAATTGTATTACAAACAGTGCGAATTTATGGTCACATAATACGTATATATGCTGTTTATGTTTGGAGTTTATTATTAAAACGTTAGGCCGTTAACTCGTATAAATGTCCAGTGTATAACCTCTCAATAAGCAATTAGCCTTTCTTATTGTAATAAAATTCCTTAGCTCGCGATAAATGAAAGTGTTGTTTACATTCCTTGAAGTGCATGGTGTGCAATTTGTAGCCGTTTTGGATGCAAGTCGTAAGAATAACGGAGTGAGTGTCCGTGAGTGAAAATGCAGGAGCAAGAGTTTGTGTGTTCAAAATGTGTGTAAATCAGTGTAATTTAATTACAAGGTGTTATTGTGGTGTTCTGTGCTGGATGTCGCGGTAGGATTGCCATGTCCCGGCTGGTCGACTACTTCGTGATTGTGGGATTCGACCACGAGAAAGAAAGTAAGTTGTTTTATCTCGCGTATCAACAGACGGTACTGAAGGTATTTCAGCTATGCCGTTATCTTATCAGACACTGTTTTGATGTGAATAAGGCGATTATAACCGAATTTCTACTGTTCTGATGGAGAAGTCAGGTGGTTTGGTATATTGAGTATTATTGGAGCTGTGTTTGTAATTGGTAATGTGGTAAATAGATGATTGACATTACATATTTCTTCTGGGCAACCAATCTTTTACCCCTACAAACAGTGCGGACCTCTATTTCGATTGGGATGAAGTCAAATAACTTCCTAGTAACTACACCCTGAAAATATTTCTCTTGTTAGTTCATATTCTCAAGATACAAATAATATATAATGTTAAAAAAAATCTGTACTAACGGTATTAGTTTTCCTTAAAGGACTGTTTGTCTCTGCAGAGAAATTTTATAGTATTAATTTATAAACAAATGTAACTACCTTTAATGCACACTTCCATTAAATTTAAGGTCACCATATTTCACCTGAATAAATAATAATCATACTGTTTGATTCGGTAATTCGGTAAATAACAATTATGATGTTAACAAGTTATAGTTTTCAAAATTTGATCTTTTTTATTATAACTATCTTAGCCACTCTTGTAGTTTTGTAAGTTTTTGTTTTCTTAACCTTTGGTATGCTTAGGAGCAGATCTACTCCATATATATTCAATCAAATTCAACTTAATTCATTTGTAGTTTTACATGTATGTAAAATGTATAATTGTTGGTGCAATAAAGAATATTTACTTACTTACTTACTTAAACATGAAGATGTCATAGTTGCTAAATAAATGGCAAATTTTTGACAGGTGCATTTGAAAGGCTAATTTGCATCATTAATCTTTAGTTAGTGCTTCTGGGCATTTTCCATCCATTGTACCTATATTGCATGAAAGAAGGTAGTGCTACTCTAATCACCCCAGCTCCTCCATGAAGCATAGCAATGTTTTCAGGTTGCTAACTGCCACTTTTAGTGTGCACGGAGTCTCTAGGTATTTGCTCCTGTATACATATACCTGTTTGCAGTCTAAGAGAATGTGTTTTGTTGGTTCTTATCCTTCCATGCACATTCTGCACATTAATTAATCTTTAAAACTAGTGAATAGCCTGGAAGTCATTAAAGAGCCAGACGGGATCATCAAATGGTGTGCCACCTGATTCATTCACCTAACTCAAATTGCCTGTGAGGTTCTGATTTGATGATTTGGGATGAAAATGATCTTTCAGCATTATACTAAAAAGATTTTACTAAAAGCAGTACTATCAAAATGTATGTACCTAATGTAAAAAAACTATAAGCCTTGCTATAAATATCAACCCCAATCTTAAATTCTATAGACTTAGTAAAAAAGAGTACATGTCTTGCACAGCTTAGATATAAAAGGACATAAGTGTTAGTGGAATATACACCCTTTAACACCTGTGTTGCCTGAGACTTGTATCCTTATTCTCTAGGGCCACAGAATAATGATCTTGATTTCCTGACTGCACATGTGACCATGAATGTTTTTAACTGCCAGTGTTATCTCTTGCAGCCATAAGCAACCATGATCTATTTAATGACTGAGTCATCAAGTTCATTGAACTTCAGGGTCAAGAGTGTTATTATATGTGTGTGTGTGTGTGTGTAGACTGCATACTAATTTGTTCAATTTAATTGCTGTGGTTACTACCTAATCATTGATTAAACTGCAAGGAATGATTAGAAGTAAGTACAGTAGAACCTCTGTTATCGGAACTAATTGGGGCTGAGAGTAGTTGGGATAATCAAAAGTTTGTATAGTTGAAATTTTGTTTTTTGAGACAAGATTAATCACCTTACTCACTCATCTCACTCACTGTATTTGATTTCCTGTGTATTTTTAACTGTATAGTGCACAAATATTTACTCAATTGTTATAGTTATTAGGTATATGAAAATTTGACAGACATTAACAGTAATATACCTGAAATTCGGATTTTTCAGAATAAAAATACAAATTGAGGTAAGTCAAGTCACCATATTTGTTACATCATGGATTGTTATGGTTGTACATTAACAGTTAGTTGCCTGCAGCACATATTATTTGTGTGATTGGGGGTTTTCTGGTTGCGGTCCACAAATAAAAACAAATGTAATATTGATATTAAGCTACCATCAAAAGGAGTAAAAAGTTTTTAACAATAGTTTTCATAAAAAACATACCTATTAAAATTAGTACTGTATATCAAGTTTTTAGTGTTGTTTACATACCCTGCACAAACTTTACTGATACGTTTGGCCTAAAGGTTGACTGATAGAGAAGGCCTTGTGATATTAAGTCCATCTTTTGTATATTTTTTTACTGAGCAATAAATAAAATCGTAAAAAGTGTAACATTCTCACTTGTTGATATTACTTAACCCACTTAGCAGCATGGTCTTAACTGTTAAACAACAGTGTGAACATGTTAAATGCCTCCATTCATTAGCAAACAGGCTTAAGCATTATGCACTGTAGGCATTATTAATTAAACATTTTTTTGGCCTGTAAAAAGTTTGTTAGGTAGAAAAATAGTGGATCAAACAATGCTTCAAAAGTATGTACCATTCTGTAACAGCTTAACAAAAAAATATGGTTCTATATGTAGAACAATTAAGACTAAAAGATATACTTTTGAACTTGAATTTTAAAGATATTTCTATATTTGGAAAGTTATTTGGAATATCAGATACTTTTGGCACATTGTTTCATCCACTACTATTGATGTTGACTGTACCTACTTATAAAATGAAAACTTTATTTTAGTTGGAAATCTAAATATGTAGTTCAATTGGTATTTCATCAACATATTCATTCTACACTGTAAATTGCAACTGTAAGCCATTTTTGAGAACTGGTTTGCCGATAGGTGTACATAGACATAGACATAGACATATAATTTTTTTATTTAACACCACATTGAAACATGTTTACAGGCAATACTACAAAACATTACAAGCCTTAAACTGAAACTTAATTAGGCACAAATTTATGTTTACATGTAGATATAAAAAACTTTTAAAATTATGATGCTAAAAAGGAGCGAACCTCAGCATGTGTTGCAGCAGGCTTACCTACTACAACGCTGGTTTTCAGGCCGACCCTTCGTACAATACGAATTTACTTGCTGCTTGTCGGAAACTGTATGGCTAAGACTGTTTAAGTTTGTGTAGAAAATAATATAGGTATGCAAATATATGTTTATGTTTATGGATATATTTATAAGATTATACTGTATGATACTATGACATATGTGATAGTAGGTTTAATGTTTAGGCTAAATAAATACGTTGGGTAATAAAGTATATATTGAGGAAATAAATAACATGAATGTAATAATTTTACTATAAGTAAGTACCGAGATTAACAAAGTTGAACGGCGCATAAGAACGATTTCGACCACTACAGATACGACGGTTTTACTCTAGTACCAGTAGGTAGCATGCTTTGAAATTCTAGAAGTTGTTGTTTGAGTTTTAATTTAAAAGTACTAATTGTATTTAAGTTTTTGATAGGTGGCGGTAAGTTATTCCAGCATTTTGTTGCTGAGTATTTAAAACTACCTTTGAAAACGACAACGTGACAGCGAGGCAGTAACAAATCATCGCAAACCGATCTGATTCCATACAAGCTTGACCTGCACCATTATGTGTATACCTAATATCAGGGAGACCAAGCTTTGCTCGGAAAACGTATAAAAACTCAAAAATGCGCGTTTTCCCAGAGATAAGACTTAGCTAGATCGATTATTCACTCCCGAAAACCCCCATATCGCAAAAACTGAAATCGTTAGAGCCGTTTTCGAGATCCCTGAAATATATAAATGTATCTATATATACAAGAATTGCTCGTTTAAAGGTATAAGATACTATATCCTGTATTATGTACTCTGAAAATGCTGGGAATGTTAATTTGCGTAAGTTAATTAAAGATAAGGTAACATAACATAACTAATTAAGTAATTTAGAGAAAACTTTATTTTATTTTATAATTGTGTGCTCCTCACAAATAAGGAAGTAAGATAGTAAAATCTGTAAACATTATTATCTCTATGCTCGTACTTTCATAAAGCAAATATATAATTAGATTTTGAACTTTGACTTGTACTATGCTGCAGCTGTGTTGCAGAGCAAACAAGTACAGTTAGGTTCATTGCTTGTTGAATCCTGATAATGTACAGTATTATGTAATAGATAGCTGATCAAACAACTGCTAGAGACATTCAAGTAGTTTTTAATGTTCTGTTAATAAATGTGCAACATTAGATTATCATATTTTATCATATTTATTGCACATAGGTAGTAGGGATTAAAGACTGTGACACCATTCGAAAAATAAAAAAAACAGTATAACCAGCTTAACAAAATCACTTTTAATACGACCTGCGTAATACGCTATATTACACTAATCCCTGCGAATTGTTTTCTTTTCAAACATTTTTTTGGTAAGTTTTTCCACATAACACGCGTTATTGGCGTGGACCCTTCAAAGTCATTCCGACAATAGAAATTTCCGAAACCTGTAGAACGCGGGCAAACAGGTGGGAACTAAGTTGCATGTATGAGCACCCCGTGACTAGTAAGTAATGTCTATTGTAGCCCAAACAGAAGTAATAGCCCCCATTGAAGTAATTATGACGCCAATGATATCACGCTCTCCTATGCATCTTATTGAATCGGCCTTGGGCCTACGTGTTAATGCTCTTCTTGGTCTGATCTCATACAAATACATATTTTTAGGTATTGCCTAATGTATGTATGCTTTGTGGCCTATTTTAGTAAGCAGGGGAAAATGCATACAATTAGGTATCTAAACAAGACGACAGTATTAGCTTTACATTAGGTATACATATATATTTTTGAGGATGAGTACAATACAGTCACGAGAAAGGTTCTTCCTCCTTCCTTCCGGCCCCTTCCATACAAAGTTTCCAATTTTTTAATTTGAACCTTATATTATAAGTTAATTGGAAAGAATTTAGTTTTTTAATAAAATTATACAGCTAAAGAAATGCTACTTTATTTGGTTACTGAATGGTTCTAATTAGATTGAAACGGCGGAGTGTACATTGTAATGCACATTGGGTCTCACGAGGAAGTAACAATATTAAAAAAATCTCGCTTTTCTCGACTGTACGTTGCTTAAGAGGTTTTTATTTCTCTTCAGACTCAATGATGTAACGTGAACTCATATAGTTCATGTACTTTTATATGCATATGGAAGTAATGCCAAGGTAAAATATTTGTGACACTTCCTGTTTGATTATTTTGATTGCAAAAAGGGAAATCCTGTTATTTTCCTATTATTCGCACCAAAGCGGAACTTAGCTGCGTATGTGCCTACTTAAATTGACATTATATACGTTTTTATATAACATGTATTTAAAAATTCTGGTACACCTATCATTACTTAAACATATGATGATGAAACGCTTATATTTTGACTTATTATAATCGTTGTACCTACTCTCGTCACAAGAAGCGGAAAATTCATATTTTCCATCCTCAGATTGTCTCAAAGCATTAGGGCTCCATTCATCTCACAAATGTAGGACGCTGCGAGGGTAACAGAAACCGAGTTTAACTCAAATAAATAAGCTCTTTCATAACTCAACTTAATGTTCTCATGAATAAGGCTCAATTTTAAAGAACAACCGAAAATGGAAATGAGCAAAAGTTAGTCCCTATTCCTAGGAGTTTTTGTAAGAAGGCATTTTTAATCATTTAGCGCCTTTTTTTGGATACCCTACTTTATTGTTGTAGTATGTACACGAAGATTTACTTTGGCGAAAATCATCTTACGTCTAATCATTACTTACAAATGATGTATAATATACACGGTGTTTTTATTTAATTCCGTTAACTTCGGGGTATGGCTAACTAAGTACATTTAAGGAAACTAAACGGCATTAAGTAGTTAATTTTCGAAAATTTGTATTTTTTTAAATTGTATTTTCAATTCAATACTGCATATAGCGTTGTTGTAATACGGTTATGGTTGTGCCGTTCTCCACTTACTAATGGGAATGTTCTCGCGCGTTTTATGTTCCCCATATAAAACGGAGAACATTCTCGAAAACGGCACAACTATAAACACGGTGATTATCTAGTTATATTTAACTCAACCGAATGTCATCAGTACCCCTAGTGTAAATTTGATCGACATCATAACGTGACGAACGCGTTTGCGTTAAGTCTCATTTTGTATAGGATTTTGAGTTTCCAAAACGTCCCGCTTGGCGCGCTCTTTCTAAATCACATACAAAATGAGACTAAACGCAAACGCGTACGTCACGTTTCGAAATCGAATTTATTTACACTAGGGGTACTGATCGTTCGAGTCCAAGTACAGCGTTAAGTGCAAATGTATAAACTCTTACGAAATACTAATCAATGTGCAAACAGGCCCTAGGGCGAGAGTACGCGTTCATGGGGGCCTTATCAGATATAAAAAAAAAATATTATCTATCTCCAAAACGGATACCGGTGTCTTTGAGAAATAATTTAAGCTCAAGAATGCACCCCTGAAATTGACAGAGTTCAAAAAAACACGGTGTATCTTATACATTTAAACGAGCAATTCTTGTATATATATATTTCCGGGATCTCGGAAACGGCTCTAACGATTTTGCTGAAATTTGGTATATGGGGGTTTTTGGGGGTAAACAATTGATCTAGATTAGTCTTATGTTTGGGAAAACGCGTGTTTTCGAGTTTTCATGCGTTTTTCTTTCGACGCAGAATATGGTCGCTAATTTCGTGTTGCCGGCCACTGTCCGTCTGGTCCAGCGGGTTAAGACGCGGACTGCTAAACGAGTGTTACGGGTTCGAATCTCGCCCGGTGACTAACTTTTTTTTTTATATGTTCAAGTTTATATATAATTTTTTAATTTTTATTGTTCTAGACAAGTTTAATTTAGTAAAAAATGTAGTTAAGATTATCACCTATACACCACCATATTACAATAAATAGTTATAACCGAGCTAAGCTCGGTCGCCCAGGTACTGGTTTATTTAAACATTACAAACATAAGATTGTCAACAACTCTACACTGCTAACTGCCAACCTTATTGCAAAGACATAAAGTTTGTGATGGCGCGCGCAGCCACGCATCACAAGACCACGCCTCCGCCGCGTGATCTGTCCCGAGCTACCCATCGCGCCGCATGCCGGCCGCCGAGCGACTGAGAGTCGCTGCCCCCGCCCGCGCCCCGCGAGCCGCGCACTATAAAAGCCAGCGCGGTCGCCTAGATAGCAGGCAGTCGCTCTCACCGCCTTCTGCTGTGAGGACCGCTGCTCTCCCGGTACGAGCCGGCGTGTTTTCAGACGCGTTAAGGCTCCCGGTCCCTAGCCACCCTACCCTTCCTGATTCCCGTAGGCCAGTTGAGCCGGCGTGTTTACAGACGCGTTAAGGCACCTGGAGTACGTACCCTTCCTGACCCCGTAGCCCAGTCGAGCCGGCGTGTTTACAGACGCGTTAAGGCACCTGGAGTACGTACCCCTTCCCGATTCCTTATCCCGGTTGTGCCGGCGTGTTTACAGACGCGTGAGGGCACCCGGGGTATCCACCCCTATACTATCTCGCTCCCGTCACAACCACCCACTCTTAGGGGATACCGATCCCAAAACTCGCGAGTAGCTTAGGGTCCGCGCCGTCCCGTAATCCTGTTGCTATAAATTAGAATCATCCCCCGCGTCGTACCTAGCCTAGGACATCTAGATTTAAGAGGCCTTTATTTTATAATAAACCGGCATAAAAGCCCGCCGATTTGTGTTACAGTATTACCTTTGGTTTCTTTGTCTCACCCTGCACCCTCTCTCTCCTCTGAGCTAATTAGGAAACCCTTGCTCCCGTCTGGAACAAGGGAGTTGTATGAGGCCACGCCCGCCCCGGCGAACGTGACCCCATCACATCTGGCGCCCAACGAAATAACTCACGTAGGAGTCCATACGGTATCCTGGAAGGAACCGGTGCTCGAGAGAGGACAGGGGTAGTTATAAATAAATAAATAAATATATATACCGTAGGGCTGCTACACCGTAGCATTACCGCATCCATTTGGGGGGAGTGTCGCTTCCCGCCCATCCGTACATCACATCTAGCGTCCAACTAAATAACTCACGTAGGAGTCCAGACAGTATCCTGAAAAGAACCGGTGCTAGAGAAAGGACAGGGATAAAAATAAATAAATAAATAAATATTTGCCATATACCGTACCGGGTATATATACCGTACACCCGCTATACGTAGCATCACCGCACCGATTTGAGGGGACTGTCGCATCCCGCCCACCCGTAGATCACATCTAGCCCACACAGAGGTACACCAGGAGTCCCGACGCTCCATCCAGGTAAATTCAACTCTCGCATTAATAACCCTTCTCCGTACAACCGCTGCTTACCGGTAGGTATTATAGATGCCTACAAGTTGGATATACCGGCTGAAGAAACCCGAGTTGATACAAGAAGCCACAGAACGTGGCATCCCGACCGAAGACTTAACCTTAGAGGAGATACGTAAGAGCTTCGTGGAGGTCCTGAAGGAAGAAGAAGCCGAAAAAATGGCAGAAAACAGAGCAAAGGTAATAACAAAACTCATAAAGGAGTGGAACCTATCATTCAGTACCACAGACGACGCCGTCGAGTTCATAGAAAGGCTGGAAGAACTCATCAATGCGAGCAACATTAAGAAGGAGGATATATTACCAGCACTACCACGCATCTTAAAAGGTAGGGCGCTGCTCTGGTACAGAAATTACGTTGAATCATTGACCAATTGGGAGCAATTTCTGCAAATATTTAAGTTATACTACTTTCCTGCTAATTATGAAGAGGATCTCATAGCCAAAATCGTCACCAGAAAGCAAAGAGTCCAGGAGAGGTTTACCGATTACGTCACGGATATACAGACACTAATGCGCAGGTACGGAAACCTCAATGAGAGAGAAAAGTTATACCGCATCCACGAGAATATGTTACAAAGCTACAAGCTATACATTAAAAGACAAGACTACAAGACCTTACCAGAGCTATTAAGACTGGGAACCGAGTATGAAAACATAAGGACACCCATAGACGGTACAACAACGTCATCAGGAGCATGGCGATACACCGGCGATGACGCCAAATCGAGTGACGACGAGCAAGCAAACAGTGAGCAAGCGACCCAAGGTAGGGACGACAGACGCCACAACAACCTGAAACCGAAACCCGAACAGGGAGAGAGTACGAGCCAAACAGTACATCCAAGGTACGACCCCAAGACCAGTTGCTGGTCCTGTGGGAAACCGGGACATAACGCAGACGCCTGCCGAGGCAGACGTCAAATATTTTGTAGTCAGTGTGGAAAACTGGGAGTACTGAGCAGAGCATGCTGCAGAGAAGCAACCTGGAAAGGCCAGGAAAAGGTAGGAGCAGCCGACAGTCTACAGACGAGCGATAACCGCCTATACATGAATTTACGCATAATGGGAAGACGATACCGAGGCGTTATAGACACAGGCTCCACCAACTCGTACATCAATCAACAGGTATACAATGAATGTAAGGACCGCGCATACCAGGATAAGGTCAAAACAAGAGAAATAGTACTAGCAAATGGGACCAGGACGCAAGCACACGACAACCTGTTGGTCGACATAGTAATCAAGGAGGTAACGATCAGACACTGGCTGAGAGTGTTGCCGTCAGCCACGGACATTATAATAGGAATGGACATCCTGAAACGACTTGGAATGTCAATACAATGGCCAGGAGAAAGCCAAGACTCAGATGACCGCGGTAATAATAATAGCCAGCGGCAACACAAAGAAACCGGAGAAGGAGAAGAAACCGTAGAAAGCACAGAAGAAAACAAGATCACACCGGAACCACAACAGCAAAACCAGAATAGCACAACCACCGAATCCAGTCAACAGCAGCCAACCACACCGCTCACACAGGTACAACATAGGATAAAACCGAAGCAAACAGAACCCGTAAAACACAGATATTATCCACGAAATCCGAAGCAGCAAGAAATAATAGATAAACACGTGAGTGAAATGTACCAACCCTGTGTAGATTTCCGTAAAATTAACCAGATATCCGAGAAAGATGCGCACGCAATACCACAGAGAAAGTTATACAACAGAAGAGAAAAGGTGCTTAGCAATCCGAGGGAGTATAAAGAAAATGAAAGCATTTCTAGAAGGCGACCAGTTCACCGTAGGAACGGACCAGCAAGCAATACACTGCTTGAACAGCATAAAGGACCCCACAGGCAGGTTAGCCTATATCGTGTGTCGGAGCGCAACTCAAAACGAGATAGCAGACGGCCTATCCAGAAATCCAGTAAGTACAGCGAGAGAACACGAATGGTACAAGGAAAAATGGCACCAGCTGACCAGGAATCCCGACACAAGGAGGAAAAATGTAAGCAAGAACAAGCGTCGGCCATACAAAAAGGAGATTATGACGGAAATAAACGCGAATGGGCCCCGCAAGTCAATCTCGTCCTGAAAAGAAATCACAATTTATCCAGAGCAAAGCGCGACTATGCGGCAAAGTTAGCACCACAATACGTTGGACTGTACGTTGTATAAGAAAAAAACCAGTGATATATCTATAAAAAAAAAAAAAAACCCAGTGAGGGTACCAACAACCTTCAGAAAAGGAACTTGGGATCCTTAAACGTCAATTTGGCGTAAGAAAAATACATATAGGGAGGAAAACACGCGCGAATCCGACTGAACCAGAAAATCCGAGTAAAACAAGTAAGTTACAGACAAAGGGATACCCATACATTAGAAGAGCAGAATAGAATTTAAAAAAAAAAAAAACACGCGCACCCGCCCTACGAATGCCACCGCAAGAAGGAAAAGAAGAATAGGTATTAAAAAAAATGATATATACATAGTGTAGTGAAATAAAAATACAGTGCTGTAAAAGACAAAACCAATAAAAAGTATAAACCGTGAAAATAATATACGAAACAAAAGAATACAAAATAATCATATAAAATACAAAATACCTTTAAAATAAATTTATATAAGTGAGATAGTAAATGGATAAAACCATAGAAGCACATAACAATAGTAAGTAGGATACATACACTGGGTAGGTAAATAACAAATAAGTGAATTGGTAGCATTACGATAAGTGAACAACAATATAGTGGAAATAGTATAATAGTGTAAAAGCAATATAGTTACAATAAATAACTTTAAAAAACAAACGACGCGGGTAAAACAGAGAACATAGGCTAACAATAAATGAAGATAAATAGACACATAATTAAGATAGCAAGTATAAACGAAACATATGCATACAAAATACCGGTGCGACATAAAATAAAATGCCTCAAATTAAATAAACATACAGAAAAAAAAGGAATACGAATACTTAGGATAAATACAAAAATAATAGATAAATAGAATAGCATCCAGTAAATATCAATAAAAAGACAAAACAACAATGAACGAGGAGAGATAACAACTTTCAACCATCATGTTCTAATTCGGTGATTTTTCCCAATAGGTAAAAATCTCCAGACGGGTGACGGGACTGTGATGGCGCGCGCAGCCACGCATCACATGACCACGCCTCCGCCGCGTGATCTGTCCCGAGCTACCCATCGCGCCGCATGCCGGCCGCCGAGCGACTGAGAGTCGCTGCCCCCGCCCGCGCCCCGCGAGCCGCGCACTATAAAAGCCAGCGCGGTCGCCTAGATAGCAGGCAGTCGCTCTCACCGCCTTCTGCTGTGAGGACCGCTGCTCTCCCGGTACGAGCCGGCGTGTTTTCAGACGCGTTAAGGCTCCCGGTCCCTAGCCACCCTACCCTTCCTGATTCCCGTAGGCCAGTTGAGCCGGCGTGTTTACAGACGCGTTAAGGCACCTGGAGTACGTACCCTTCCTGACCCCGTAGCCCAGTCGAGCCGGCGTGTTTACAGACGCGTTAAGGCACCTGGAGTACGTACCCCTTCCCGATTCCTTATCCCGGTTGTGCCGGCGTGTTTACAGACGCGTGAGGGCACCCGGGGTATCCACCCCTATACTATCTCGCTCCCGTCACAACCACCCACTCTTAGGGGATACCGATCCCAAAACTCGCGAGTAGCTTAGGGTCCGCGCCGTCCCGTAATCCTGTTGCTATAAATTAGAATCATCCCCCGCGTCGTACCTAGCCTAGGACATCTAGATTTAAGAGGCCTTTATTTTATAATAAACCGGCATAAAAGCCCGCCGATTTGTGTTACAGTATTACCTTTGGTTTCTTTGTCTCACCCTGCACCCTCTCTCTCCTCTGAGCTAATTAGGAAACCCTTGCTCCCGTCTGGAACAAGGGAGTTGTATGAGGCCACGCCCGCCCCGGCGAACGTGACCCCATCACAAGTTCATCGATGGTCACAATGTCAGTAAGAGTACTAGTACTCAGTGTAGTTGTAACAATGTTAGCTGCAAATGACTCCATAACAATGCGGTCAAAGTTATTATGTGAATTCGTTAAATCTAAACGCTCTCAATTGAAACTGTTATCACTGCACTCATTTTGATTGTTGGTGTTTTAAATTATCATAAATCATAGACGAGACGTGACTTGCCGACGTCGTGCGTATACCTACTAGAGATGTGCCGACTAGTCGCCGACTAGTCGGGAAAGCCGACTATCCGGCTACATTTATAGTCGGCGACTAGTCGGCGACTAGTCGGCAAAATGAGCCGAATAGTCGGCTGCCTAGATCTTCCAAAAAAATAAGGAAATAAAATAAAAAACCACCACACTCGAAGTGTCTGCCGATTGGTACCAGTCCACCTCACGAAATAAGTACTTGGCATTGATTACTTTACTTGAATCACCTTCAACATCGTCAAAAAATGTCCACACGCGTGATTTTCTTTTAGACATACTTAATGTTTATAAAGATCACTACTTGTTTATTTAAACTTTTAAACATCAATTACGATTCGTTTTGTATGTTTTTCTAATAATAACACACCGGAGCAACAAGTGAATCGGAAAGGTAAACAAAACTAGTCAAAACATGAAAACGCAACCACGTGCGGCAGCGAATCAGGCGACCCGAACGTTCCCGATTACGCCCGAACTTAGGCGAAGACCATAGTCGGCTACGCCGACTAGTCGGCCGACTAGTCGGCCACCTGACTGCCGACTAGTCGGCTAGTCGGCTAGTCGGCCAAAACCGTAGTCGGCACATCTCTAATACCTACATATATTTACTTTGTTGTGTTGTATTTCATAAAGTGAAGAAATGGACGAGGTTGCAAAGTAGTCTTATTCAAATAATGCAATAATTGACACTAAACAAGTCTGTAAAGAAATTCTAATGCGTAATGATTTGTCTTATAAACGTGTCATTGTATCTTTTTAATACTTATGCTATAAAATTACCACAAAAAACTACGTTGACAGCGAAACTGCACTGATTAAACAATTAAAATACACTTAAAAGCTAAAGAGAACACCTTCACTTGAAAATACCTGCCTAGGTATTACTGAAGCTGTAAAAAAATACTTTAGATGGGACCAAATTTCGTATGTTCATCTTCCTCACATCATAACTCCGTACCCGAATATACGAAGTGCGTAACCATTATCATACCATCACAACTCAACTAGGCACGCGTGAAAAAAATCAGGCCCTGTAATCATCGCCGCAATTGCCCTGGGCGTCCCCGCCGGGGCGCCAGTCTCTGAAATAGGTCAAATATGCTCAGCTTATTAAATTGCCTATTTTCGGAGGCTGCTGTTAAAAACTTGTGTTTGCGCGGTATCAACTCGCGAATGTTGGGAGTTATGCTTGCTCGATTATTTAGTTTTTTTTTTGAAGCTTTATAATGTAATACTTAAATATACCCCTAGCTCTACATACCATGGACGAGTTTTTATCGATTGCGTGATTTATGTTATACTTACGATATATCATCCTTCATTCGTCACTGTCTTGTCTTGTCAGAACGTCGTTATATGTGCCGTGTTCTATCTAGGTAACTTTTGGCCGAAAACATAACATATCTACCGTGTAACTTTCCAATACACCACCTGTTAACAGGGGATAGATTTTGCAAGTGACTTTCTGACTGACCAGTGTAAGCACTTTTTGAGGAAGATTTGTTACGATTGATTGATTTGTTTTGATACGTGAACAAAAATAAACATTAAAATCTTCCATTATCAATGTTTAAATGAATTACCTAAGGGTTGGCAAAAATATCTACCCTAAACCATAAAAGATCCTAATTTCACCGTGGTGTTGATCAATATTTAAATAATAATTTTACCGTGAATAGAATATCCATTGAATTCACAATAAAAATATTGTATAGAGCGGCATAAAAATAGATCTAAAGAAAAAATACCCCAATTTTGTCACCCGTCTCGCCAAATCATTTTGTTATTATGAAAATTAGAGATACTAAAACTTATTCCAAATCCTAAATGTTTGATAAACTCCCATGAATCCCATGATACAAGTTCTTGCGGAATTATGATTTTAATGCTAGTTAAGGTGAACTTATGTACTAAAGGCGAATTCAAGGCACGTATTTTTGCACTTCTTTTGCGAACAAGATAGAGAAACGGCATTTCGAAGAACCGCGAGATGCATAGAACTGGCCGTGCGGCCTCCAAACCTGATACCACCAGTTCACCTTCCAGTTATGCAACGAAACCAGACCGCCGCGTACGCATGCCCAAACCGACGTATGCGCATTGTAACCTACATGGCATATAAGCCGTTTTAACACGGAACTGTAAAGCTATACTTAGCCTAGCGTACTCTCAAGGATGCTGGAGTAACTTGAGTTTGCATACATGTGTCAAGTTGCATAGAAATCCAAGTGTAGGATTGGATAGGAAAAGCGGTCTTAGAGAGTAAGTATTACATATTGAAAATGGCGAGGTTATTGACTCACGTTACGTCGTATTGCCAACTTCATTACACACAATATTATTATGATGCCCTTTTTAGTGTAGACGCATTACCAATGCCCCAGCAGGATGTTGCTACGGACTGTAAGGAACGTTCATTTATAAATACGGCTCTGTGCCAAAATCATGGCATATATATATTCTAACTTTTAAATTACGAAAAATAGGACTTTTCACATACTTATATTTACAAGTAACAAAAAACAATATTATGTACGTCTTCATTTTCGTATCTATTACTTCTACCTTAGTCTGTGGTTTGCGGCTTGCCAGAATTTCACGCATAATGTAAACGCGAATTGGAAGCTACCGAAAAATACGTTCAATGCTATGAAAATGGAGTACAACTTCACTATATATGATGGAATCAAGAATGAATCGGGTCCATTAACCGGCAACCAAAATCGCTAAACAATTCAAGTCTTAAAATACCACATAAGCACTACTTACCACGAATATTTACCACAAAGCCTATATATAAAAACCAATATAACCTTATGAAACTAGTAAGTAATGCGAGTGATTACGCCTTTTCTTTACTCAGTTCAATAAGCTAATACCTAAATCCAAATAGTAGTAACTCTATCTGATTCTCATAGTTAAAAAAAAAGCCTTTTGTATTCGGTAAGTAAAAGTCTAAAGCGCGTAATATGGTTAAATAACAAAGTGTCCGTTGTAGTACGTGACCAGGGTACAGAATCGCGTCCTCGGTGACGCCGCGCTGTGAATTAATAAATAGAGTATTTGCATACATTTCCGACCGTTGACGGGTTTTCTCGTAGGCTGTGATGGCGGTTTTCATGCATTTTATTCCTACTAATTTCAAGTACTTACTTACCTAATTTCTAATCCGAGGATGCGGGAAGTAATCAGATTCAGACTATCAGGGATATGATTATTAGGAATAATAGGAATCACTTATTATCATTATTATAGTCGAAGTAAACTTCGACTAATAGCCAATAGAAATATATAGAAAGTAGTATGGAACGTTCATTTCATTTGTTTCTTACATAAAAAATATATGGGGTAGAACTTTATAGTTAAAACAACAAATTATAGCTAACTGTCCGCTCTTAACGATGATAAGTCATAAGAAAAAAATAATGTTCCCCTTCCTCCTTCATGTTAGTAGTGTTTTCCTGTAGATCTGTGGCAAATCCTGTAAATGTATAAGTAAGCGCAAGTCCTTCATGCGAATAGCTACGAGCGTTGTTGAGACCTAATAGAGTTATATGTAAGACGATTGACACTAACTGTGAGTTAGGTTCATCGCGAAACGATATCAGGGTATCACATAACATGAGTCACATTTCTACAGTTCGTTAGGTTAGTATAGAATTACTATTGCAACAATTTATAACGATACTGATTGGTTATATGTTTGTCGCAGGAGGCGGGCTGAGCAGTGGCGTCATCCTACAACGCTTTCCAGAGATCAACTGGGACGACACTCCTTTCCACGAAGGTATAGAATGGGTGAGTTATCATGTGATTTTTCTGCTTTGTAGAAAGTAGCTAACTGGTTAGTGGTATAGCTTGCCTTGTTAACCTTGAAGTGCTGAATAAATGTGTTCCAATAGATTGTGTCATGATGTGCACATTACATTACGTTACCTGACTTGAACTTTCTATCTAAGCTAGATTATATTAATTTGATTATATTATAACTCACGATTGTCTAATATATTACAAAATATTAAGATAATCTTTGTTCTTCTATTGGCGTTCTTTCTACATTGTGAATCGATGATGCATTTTCTAAGCCTTTTTGAGACCCTTTTCCATGGAAAATTTAACTTCAAAATATAAATATATTGCCAGTCCTTGTACACGTGCAGCCTGTGGGTTAACTATACTCAGAGGGCAATAAACGCCTTGCGCGTTCAGTATAATAACATACTAAGGATGCTGTTGGGTCTTCCTAGGTACTGCAGCGCTTCTGGTATGTTTGCGGACTCACATATAGATAGTTTCCAGACCATATTGCGGAAACGGACAGCTTCCATTATGCGCCGTGTACGTGAGAGCCCCAACAGCATCCTGAGTCTGGTGGCAATCAGCCTAGATTGCCCGATTGCTAGATACTGGCACAGTCTCCATATTCCTACATTTAAAATTTTAATTTTAATTGCATTTATTTAAGCTTGACATTTTAATTTATTTTTGACTGCGCATAAACTTGTCTATAAATATATATTTTTTTTCTTTCTTTCCATCCATTTTTTATTTTAATTTAATCAATGAAATGCTTAATCATGTAAATTGTAATGTCTAGTTTTTAAGTCCATTTTAATTTTCGTTTTTATTTTAATTCTTTTTATAAATGTTATATGTATATAGTATCAATGTTGTCTGCAAAAATGATTTTATTTTATATTTTATTTTTATTTATATAAAGTTCAATCGCTTGCATGGGACACATAATTTCATGTAATGCTTTATTAATAGATTGGAATACCTATCACTGACGAAATGCAAGACTTCGAACAAGAAACGAGTAGATTGCTTTGATATAGTGTAATAGTATTTTGCTATTCTATACATGGTTATCCTGATCTATCTGGGTACTGCCGACGGTTGAAACACGAAAAACTACATAAAGTTTCCTCTCAGTTCTGCCAGCCACAAGGATGGGCGTTGTCGACGGAGCGGTCGGAGCCGCGCTTCTACGTGTCGGTGCTGACGGATGTGGACGCGAACCGGCACTACTGCGCGTGCCTCTGCTTCAACGAGACCGTCGCCATCACGCCAACCAAGCCTGCAGACGAGGTAAAAGATACAAATTTCAACAAATACCGCGCATCATGCCGGCTGTACATAATACTCGTCGAGAGCCTCTCGCCGAGTCTCGGTTTAAGGGCGAGACGAATGGGTTAGACCGAGACGAGAAGCGAGCAGTCATGTATATATATATATATATATATATATATATATTTTTTAATATATATATATATATACTCCCGTTCTCGGCCTGTCTCGGCGTCTCTCGACGAGTGTGTATGTCGTTAGGAATCGTGGGAGAGTTCGATTCATTCGCAGCATATACCCTCGTCGCTTTGTCGAAGCGTCCGCGAACTGTACGTATTTTATATGAGATGCTCTGAGTACATTTCCTTCGTTAGTTTGTGTATTTGCCTCTTTACGACTCTATCGGTCGAATTTGCAAGAGTGATAGAGAGACAGATTACGAAATTTCGGTTTTTTTTTGGGCTGGATCATAAAATGTCAAAAATTCCTAAGGGTCAGAGTAACGCGATGATCTGTTAAGGCTGAGATCGAATCCAAATATTAATTTTATCATCAAAGGATTTTCAAGTGCAACGTGGATCATGCCTTCTGCGTGTTATTAAATTTATTGGTCCCCGAAAACAGAGAGGACGATTTTATGATCTTCAGCTTTAAGATCTCAAGATGATGGCTTTGTAGATGGCAGGGCTTATTAAAATGAAAACGGTCAAGTAGTATTCTATCTTGTCTTATTTTTAATCGATCGATATCTGGGGATTGAGACCTTGTCTTACACGAATTATAAGTGGGTTTACTTGCGTTTTTAACTTTAACGTTGAATTCCTCAAGTTTACGGAGAACAGTTTATGAACATAATTAACCCTGAAGTATGCAATAATGTGCCTCACAATGGAGCTAGCGCGGAATATTTGGTAGCAAACTCGTTATAAAGCCGAGCAAGCTCCCGATCCAATAAACTTAACACAGGCTAGGAATTTGTATATTAAAACTATAAGTACTCTCTGAATCTAGAGTATTACAAATTTGTGAGTTAGGCTGAGATGCCTGAGATACACTGAGAAAAAAACAACATTTAAAACAATTGAAATTCCATTAATAGTTCATAATTTTAAACAGTTTCATATGAGCCTATCAGGCAAAACAGTACATTTTACTGTTCCGAAAAGACAGTAAATTTTAATGTTTTGAGTGGCTAAAATGTAGTAACTGTTCGTTTATTTTTATCGTTTTTTCAATACTTAGAAATGTCAAAACAGTTAACGTTACTGTTTTGTATTTACTGTTTTTCAAACAATTGTTGTATAAAGCAGTTAATCTTAATGAAAATCACTTTTATGTGTGCTCGATAGATCCAATTTTTTTCAGTGTAGCTGATCTGTAGTTAGGTATTAAATGCAACAATAAGCCTTCAAGCGTTTCACTAACACTCCAAAAGCCGTTTGAGTGTCAAGTTATATTATGCGAACTGTAACGCAGCCCTTTAGGTCTTTAGCTCACAAAGGAAATGAGAACATAGCAATGATTTGTGGAGGAATGTCTTTGTCGGGTCTTGAAGAATGTTTAGTCTTCGCTCTTCCTTCGGCAGTTTTAACTTTTATTTCGATCAGATAATATTATTATTTCCGATCGTACTTTAAGATTTCACTAGAGGAAGTGATAAATATTCACATAGTTTTCTTATTAGAATATGCCGTCATGGCTACGATAACTCAAGCACTTGATGCTTTATAAAAATTATACACTATTGCATTTCGTTTAACTTCCTCAACTTTCAGCGGTTCATCTTATAGTTGCGCTTCCTTAATTAATGTTATGCCGTTTGTGCAAAAATATAAAATGAGGAGTATATTTTATCTCTTTTCTTTTACATGTCTTGGTTCATTTTCTGGCATTTGTAAATCGTTATGGTATCGTCAGACCACCTAAGCTTGGGGTACCTACACCTACACAATGACTGTTCGAGTAACATTATGCCTCCTAACCAGTCGCTTTTCCGTCCATAAGGATTTGTCTTTACGGACGGTTCTACGATACCGATATACTGTGTCGTTACATTACGTATTACTTTGATTTATATAACTTTAGCTTGGTGTACGCTAAGTCTAGACAATAACCTAGCCCTCCACAATGGCTGACCGACTAACATTGTGCCTCCTAACCAGTCGCTTTTCCGTCCATAAGGATTTGTCCTTAAGGACGGTTCTACAATACTGTGATATACTGTGTCGTTACATTGCGTATTACTTTGATTTATATAAGTTTAGCTGGGTGTACGCTAAGTCTAGACAATAACCTAGCCCTACACAATGACTGACCGACTAACATTGTGCCGCCTACGCGGTCGCTTCCGTTGATAAACTCGATAAGGACTTGTCCTCAAGGACACTTCCACAATACACTGATATACTGGTCAACGTTACGTTGTGTATTAACTTTGATTTATGTAATCATTTCTGAGATAAGATAGTTGAAAAATATAAGTGATAGCAAAACTAACATATCTTGCTTTGGTTTCATTGCACCAAAATATCATAATGCCATTATCTTTATTATGTCCTATGTATCAAAAAAACTTGGCCCCAAATGCCTACATGTCTAATTGTTACCTTCTTAAAATGGTCGCATGTCATAACGACTTTTATTCATGTCGTCCAAGTCTCAAAAAGGTGTAAATATATTGCACAATTAGTCGTGTCAGATATTTTGAGCTTTTCATATTGCAGATGACTGTACAGTTAGTTTCATGATCAATACGGAAGATATGTATTTTCGAATACGTGTCTCGGACACATCTGACCACACATTTAAACGGTTGGCCATGTCATGCGGTTCATGGAACGGCCGGTTTTGATTTGCGAGTGATTTAAGTAATAAAGTTTTATAGGCGATTATTGAAGTTTCTATAAACTATAAAAGCGTTATGGTTTAGCCTAAGTAGCGGTTTTCTATTTCTTATTTTCTCCGTAAGGTGCATTGAGCTAACTTTGAAAGCGGGGTAATTTTGACACTGGCAAATGTATACTAAACTTCTACTGAAGCAACAGTAAGCCTTGGTTAGCCTTGTACTAGCGTAAATGTTGCAAAAGTGTGTAGTGCTTCCGGTTTTATATCCCGCTTTCGAAGTAAGCCAATTAGTGCGGGTCCTTAGCTCGAATTAGTATGGAGGTATGGAAGGTACGAAAGTTGGCATGAATATAGCTTTTAGGCTTACCATAGTTGAGGGCGTTGCGGCTATAAAAGAGCCGCACTAAATGCGGTTTATTTTAAAGCGTTAACAAAACGCAAAGTGCACAATTATGTGTTAGTTTACGAGTACTAGTTTCCTTGAATTACATCATCGGCATACAATTTTAATTTTATCTCTACGTATGTAATAATGTGATAAAAGATAAAACCTATATCCAAGTGAAATTATGTTATTAATATTAATAACTTATTAATATTAAACTTGAACGAATATGCAAAAAAGTTAAACGACTCCGACTGAACCATATCTCTCCAGTGATCGCCAACAATTCCAAATGAATTAAAATCTATTTTTTGTATAATCTCGCCGTATATCTAAAATACATGCACTGAAATACACTACACCCCTTAAAAAAAGGAAGTATCTTTTATGATATTTTTTAACGACTTACGCCCTTATGTCTTATATTCTGATTGCAGGGGTCGTAAACATTTTCCCCTCGGCCCGATCAGGAATCCTAATTCATGATTCAGAGTCACGGAATCTCTTATCTTGTGGGGTTCTGCATGACTTTTTCGTGAACTTGATTTACGATATGGTACGAGTGACAGCGAAGAGATAAAATATCGTAATAGAAATGAAAGAAAAGGTTTGCTAAGTAGGAAATAAACAATCAATTACTGTATGTGTGTATATTTCACATTTCCAAGCCAAGACAAAATTTATTCCTTTTTGGCGTTTTGTTTAGGATATTAAAAATGTAAAACAGCAAAAAATAGAATAACAAGTGCTGTTGACTATAAGACGTTAGATAATGATCAAGCCGCAATCCGCGGTGGGGTGGCCAGCCAACCGTATAATTTTACCCCCCTACGTTATAGTGCCCCTGTTTTCATCTACGTTTTTAGTAATTATTGTTATAATTTCCGCTCTTATATTTAAAGTGGGCATGTCCAATATATAAAATTGAAACCACGTATACATACCATTACACTTATACCATTTACATCGTATAGATAGAGACCAAGTGGTCTGAGATGAACGGATGACCTAAGGCATGCTAAGACTACTAGGGTGCAAAGCTAGGATATACTGTTGTGTCCTAATGGTTTAAAGTAGTCCCTAAGTCCTCAACTGTACTGTACAGTAGGTACAGTCGTCTCTTAACTACGTACTTAACAATCTTAGCATGCCTTAGGTCATTCGTTCATCTCAGGCAAGTGGTCTGTATCCGTACCATACCAGGTTATATTAGATATTATATTAGATTGGGTCATCTCCAATACAGGACGAGCCCTATATTATGGATGTACCCAAAACCGAAAAGCTTTACCTACCAATGCTACAATACAATGTTCTGTGTCGCTATTGTTCGTATAATGTACTTTTAATTCCCCAAGGAAACTCGCAATCAAAGTTACCATTGACTTCTTTAATAGCTAGACTACGTCACAGTCCTGTAGTTCCGAATGCACCCTGCACCTGTTAGATTTGATTATCGCCTTCCGCTCAGCGTAAAAAAGGGCATCGCCGTCGGCCGCATTATGTGCGCTCGCAGGCGACGTGACCGGTAATTTGAACTGGGCGGACTGAGGACACAAAGTAAGCGAAAGCGGTAGCGGGCGCGATTTCAGTACGCCTTGTAAAAATGGAATGTGCGCTCACTGGCGACGTGACGGATAAGTTAAAGTGGGCTGACTAAGTACACAAGACTAGCGGACGAGGTAGTTGATGCGGGAGCAGAAGCGATATATGGCGTTATTCATAAATGTGTGTCAAATCTAACAAACCGTTGATAATCTTTTGTCCCTATCCGTCGTTTTGACTTTTCCGTTTATTAAAAAGAGATAAAATTTTATAGTGGTTTTTAAGAGGTTGCTAAGCCTTAAGAATAAGAGGGTTAGAAGTTTCGAGTCGAAACTTGGACATCTGTTTTAGATTTGCACCTTTCCGGAGAATTTCACAAACGCTTTTTTAAACCAAAATCTGTTATCATTTAAAAAAATCCTTTTTGATTTCCTTGTCCCTTAGGGACTTAAAAATACTAACCCGCCAATCGTACATCACCAAATGGCACCCTTAGCACGTACACGCACATCACACTCGCATTCCCTGTGGTCTGCATAGATATACCTAAGTACGACCAATAGCAACACCCGTCTAGCTGTTCACTAGACCATGCATATATATACAGTCACTAGACTGTCAAGTGTCAAACGTGATTTTTTCACGGATTTATGTGCAGCTTTTTGTAACACTAGATTTCTAATTAAACCGAGTGCGAGTCTGTAGAAATTTAGAAAAGACGCTCAAACGTAACACAGCTGTGATTTGTTTTTGGTTTTATATCGTAATATATAGGCACACTAACGAGGTTTTCCTTGCGTGAGAAAAATTGCCACTACAAACAACATCATTTTAGTAACATAGGTACTAAATTAATTCATTCGTCTGTTTACCTAGATTACGGCGAGCATTTACGAGAATTGTTACATCATTAATTATAATTTTTAAAATAAAATTTCTTGATCTAAACCGGCAATACTCAACCTGCGGCCCGCCGGGCTATTATAGGTGACCCGCCAGGTGATCCTGGTATCGATGCATTACCTTATGCCATCCAGACGTCACCTTAAAGCAAACTTATCGCTCGGGACAAAACCGTCGTTTTGGCAAAAATAAGGTTGAGTATGGCTGATCTTAATCCAATTTTGTTTGCATTCATAATGAACTTTTTATTATTAGGATTACTAGGCGTAATCAAATTGTATCATCTGCAAGATCCGAGTGCCAAAACCCACCCTACAATACATTATTTATCGACACTATTGAATAAGAGATCCCCATCATTAGAGCCTGCATCTTGATTGATTTAGGCGGGGGAATAGATTTATGACTCTCTGGCGAACACTTGGTTTCCTTATTATCTAATAAGTAAGGAGAAGGAGAGTCGTTTCGAATATGTTTTCAGGCAAAATGTACTACCTTGTCAATTTGTCATTCAAGTTTGTATGTAGTTTTTCCGGTTCTGCAGCTAATAATTTTGGTTTGCATGTAAGGATTATTTCACATCGGAGCGTTCTTCGTAACAAAGTTCTTATAGTTTTGACAATATTGAAGCTAATTTTAGGGTCCCGTGCTGAAAGCGCAAAATTTCAACTTGTACTTGACCAAATTATTTACATTAGTGCAATATTGAACATTATATCACTTTGCAGTGCATGGAAATACCTTTGTTTTCCTATTAGCGCGACAAATGTTTTCTTTCATTTACATTTATTTAAATTACCAGAACGAGCATGATGTTTAAATTTATATGTTCCTCGTATTTGATTTTGTTCATAACATTAACACATAATTAACTTAATAAACAACTCAGGTCGTCACGTCACTAAAACGCTTATAAAAACAATCGTAAACAGCATGAATTAAACAGTAGCCGTTTGTTAATGTTAAAACCTGTTTGAAAGTTCTTTGCGATGTAAGTGACATTTATAATCACTGCAATACAGTAGAAACAGGTGGCTTTGATATAGACGCTTAAATATTAGAAGCGCCTCGTATTTAACAATTCCAAATTTAATATTCATTCAGAAAAGTATGACAACTGGTGAGAAGTACGTAGTTACAGCTCGATTATTCGACACCCCACCTGATCCCAATTTTTAATTTAATTTATCAAGTCAGAGTTCTTTAGAAAGAGTTTAAGAAGAGTTCTTTCAAAATAATGACGAATTAGGTTTGTAAAATTGTAACTTTTAACTTAATAAAGTCGGGCCGAGCTAGGCATTATAATTTGTAAGAAAATGCATGCGAGTATCACGAACACTGCATAATAAACTTCAATTGCTGACTGATAAAAAATGTATAAAAATGAAATTAAATCTGTTGTTCCCTTTTTCACATGTTTTTATCACATTGCTAAACATTAAAAACCAACACTGACCTTTGATATGACGAGAACAAATGACGTCACAGCTCTGACGTCACCCTTTGTGAACGAACAGGAGATACGCTCCGGTCCATGTTCCATATGACTCACTTCTGGTTATGCTTTGCCCACATGTCTTAACAGAAAATAATTGAGACACAAAAGACCAAGTTTGTTTTTAATTGTGACTCAAAAGGGGAAAGACAAACGAAGCGTGAGTGCGCCGTGCACTTACACTTTATACTCTCTGAGTTAAATCGGCCAACCGAGTATAAACAATATAATCGCCAGATACAGGATTCAAGTTTGTGTTATAATCTCAGATTGATTTTTTGGATCCTAGCTCTAGTTGTGTTGTGTGTTTAGCTATTTAAGACCGATTACCAGATCTTTTCCGAATATAAAACGTTTCCTTTTTTAAAGTCCAAAATTAAATTAAATTATGGTAAATCACCGCACTGGTGAGCAATACCGAGAATCTAAAATAATTGTTTGTATTGGCTACAACTAGTGCCTATTGTAAAACATGTAAGGGCATTAAATTTCATTCAACAATCAATTCAAAGTATAAAGTTGCAACTTAAGCACAAAGCATTGCGCGACCATGTATGTTTTTTTACTATAGTCGTAGTTTAGATAGAAATGTTGCTTAGTTTTAAAAAGGAATCTAAAGTTCTAAACTTTAGAAATAAAAGCAAGTTCGAATAAGTCGTATTTATATGCTTAAACATATTCTAACTTTAGAAGTAGTATATTTTCTTAGGCCTAGAAATCGTAATTGCTAGTGCTTCGGTTGGGACGTGATAGTCTATTTATCTACCTACTCTATTTAGTCTATCAAATAACCTTGTCAGATCGAACGTGGGCTTGGTCGTAGTGAGATAGACAGATACTTAGATACGTATATCTTATCTTATAGTGATCGTATAGCTATCTTATAGGTAAACCTTGTTAGTTACAGTAGAACGCCCTTCAAAGATATGTCAGAGGGTGATTCCGCATAGCTAAATATAAGGCGATTGTGATTTACCCCAATATAAGCAGGTAAGTAGTTAATACTCGTATTAATCAACTTAGTTTTCGGATGCATCGTATGGGCGCCCAGTATCAAATAAGAGTGACTATCACTTTTTAGGGTTCCGTACCCAAAGGGTCAAACGGGACCCTATTACTGAGACTCCGCTGTCCGTCCGTCCGTCCGTCCGACCGTCTGTCACCAGGCAGTATCTCATGAACTGTGATAGTTAGCCAGTTGAAATTTCTACAGATTATGTATTTCTGTTGCCGCTATAAGATAAATATGTCTTTCCGATCTCGAGGTTCTCATCCAATCACCGAAGTTAAGCAACGTCGGGCGGGGTCAGTACTTGGATGGGTGGCCGTTTTTATAGATAATGGTACGGAACCCTTCCTGTGCGAGTCCGACTCGCACTTGGCCGTTTTTTTATAAAACATCTTTCAGTCCATTAAGTCTTCCACTTCAAGGATTTAGTTAGGGGTGTTTTCTCCGTTCTTTTTTATTTATTGAAATATTACGTAGTGGTAGATATCAAATTATATTCAGGAATTTCAGAATATGCGAAGAGCAGTTCGCATATGTAGACAAAAACAAACTGCCAAGTTTTTGGTGACATATTTTTTTTTTTCGTTCATATACTATACTTCTATATACTACCGGGTTCATGGACATGGACGCTTTTGCGATTTACTTGGAACCTATATTATAATTTATTACACTTTTGCTTGTATTACTAATGCTCGTACTTCGTACTCTATGGATAGGTACTTTGTTTGTCCGAAATAAAGAAGTATTTATTTGATTATAAATGAAAATTTAGCATTATAAGTACTTAACAGTGAAATGTGAGCAAAACGCTGCTCAAATCGCCATATTCAGAATAGATATTGATTAGTTCAAAAGCGGAGCGAATTCTCCGAGGCACGTCCAAAAAGTAGGCACATGTCGAAAGCAGGTAGAAAGTTATAGAGCATTCATGAGACGCGCGTGACGCGGGTGATAACTGTAACAAATTAAAATTAGCGCGTTTGAATTGTGTGCCATTTTTTACAAAAAGGGCACTTATGGTCGGTTGTCCATAAGGCGCTATTACATCAATCTTAAATATGAAATGAACCTTATTGACAACCTACAATGTGGTACCTTTTCATTGAAAACGTCACAATTAGTCATAGACTTGATTGAGACAAGTAATTGCGATTGCGATGTGACGTGAGATAATCAGGGTTTTTCGAATGATTAGAATTGATTGATTAGAATTTGGCATGTTATTATCCAAAACAAAACAAACAAGTAAAAGGGGTGTATTCCCATCTGTCCCTGCCGGGCACAGATGGGAATAGGCGCTACATACAAATCATTCCCATCTGTGCCCGCCTCTTGAATGGCAATGGTCATGTGGGGCGGGCACAGATGGGAATACACCGTAAAAGGGCAATATAGGTAAAGTTATACTACTTACAAAGTATTTACGTAAGAATTGTATCCGATAAATGACTATATTACATCCAAACGCCTACTATAGTCTACGTATTTTCTAAAAATCTGTTAGGTAGAAAGATGCTTAACGTTACTAACGCTCAAGATGCCGTAGGTCCAGAGAGCAGAGTTTTTGTAAAATCGTATCGCTTTTTAAATCAATTATACAGTTGGCAAAATTTTTATAAGCAATATTCAGGATTTTCTCTAACGACTTCATCGATTAGAATCCTGATGTCTTGAGTTTCGCTCGTAAGAAAAAAATCACAAACATAGGTTAAAACGCACTTTAAAAAATTGTAAATCATATTTTTTATGATGCAAAGTATTTCCCGAATCAAATATGTTACAACTATATAATGTAAAGCGTAATATGATGATAGGGCACGTATAAATAACTAACTCGTTTTCTGTAGCGTAGTGTTTTACATTTTATTTCTTTTAGTCAACAATTGAGGGATCAAATTATACTATGGTCGAGTTCACAAAACAATACAAAACGTCGTGAATACAGAGGAAAGCTAAAAGGCTTATTATTATTTGCAGTTAGACGCGCCCCGGCTTTTATGCGTTATTTTATGGTGATGATGAACCACAGAATCGCACCGCTAAACCCTGTTTATTTCACGTATACTCAAATTCAGACCAAGACGGCAGAGTCACACCAGACATTAGCTTGGTCCGACTCTACCTTCGTGCCTTCGGGCTTCTTCTTCCTCTTCGTGCTTCGTATTTATTATTAGTGAAGTCTTCCAGACGCTCGCTAGATTTATACAAATCTCCGCGGTAATTTCCTGCCGCCGGCGCCATCCACGCGCTGATAATGCGGTCTCCACATTAGATGCGAATCCGCAATCCGCTTCGGTGTCTGAGTGGGACATCTTTCCTCCTAAGTCCCAGAGTCATTTTTGCAGTTTTTTATTTGAAACCTTCTTTTATTCCATTATAGTTCTAAGTTTACTGGACTTAGGAGGATTTATGACTGGGCTGGGACTTAGGATTTATGAGCACGATACTCGCTCACAAACCGGAGCGGCGTGCACTAGAAAATTAACGAGACTTGATATATTGGCGTGTTTTTATACAAAATTGCAGTTTATGTTATGTTTGCTATTATTGAAGCCACCCTAAACGTATTTATGCATTTCCTGTCGCCTGCGGAGTCCACGCGCCGATAAACCCACTAGCGAACTGCTGTGACTTAACTCTAAGCGCAGCCTATGCGCGTTAGGTGAAAACGCTGTTTCGTGTAAATTCTATACTAAGCCAAATTGTAAAACGAAACATTTAAGTACGATGATAGACAGTGTTTATTGCGGTGTTATGCTGAATGTAGCGCACAACATAAAATGATACTAAAGCTTGAAAACCGAAACTAGGAGAAAATGGCAAAACATAGAACCTAATGAACCAATGGAAATTGATTTATTACGTTCCAATAGATATTATCTAACACTCACCAACCTCGCTTATGGTAATGAGTGTCATTTCCTTCTGTTGGATAATATTTAAAGCAGTCAACGCAACGGACCCGAGACCAACATATGAAGAACCTCCGTCTATTACTTATTCTGTACATCCATTTTTAAACACAAGCCTGTCCATGCAAAACGTGTTTTATTCTTAACTCTTAAGACTGAACGGGCTGTCTTACGCACCAGACGCGTCCGGATGTTGTCAAACAGCGCGACTAAACGACTTACCAGAACACCACAACGTAAAGCGAGAATAAAAATACGCTGTTTCAGTGTTGCACAAATTTAGACCGTTGATGATAACTAATGATTGGATAGTGTTTGTTTAATACATATTATACATCAAGACTATTTGTAGGTACGCCTCCGTTTTATAAAAAGTGTTCAAAATTGCCAATAACCATGCAAAACGTGCGTGATTGTAAAGAGTGAACGGGCTGTCCTACGTGCCAGACGTCACCGGATGTTGTCAAACAGGGCGACGGAACGATTTACCAGAACACTACAATGTAAAGTGTAAAGCGAGAAGAAAAACATACATGCTGTTTCAGTGTTGCACAAATTTAGACCGTTGATGATAACTAAATGATTCAATAATGTCTGACATCAAAACTGTGGCCCTAGTGAAAAAGGGTACAAGTCTCTGGCAGCGCAGGTGTAAAGGGGTGTAAGTTCCACGTAACACTTATGCCCTTATACACCTAAACTGCCAGAGACTTGTTACCCTTTTTCACTAGGGCCACAGAAAAGTATTTGTAGATACACCTCCGTTTTATAAAAAGGGTGCAAAATTGCCACTGACCATGTAAAACGAGCGTGACTCTAAAGACTGAATGGGCTGTCTTACGTGCCAGACGTCACCGGATGTTTTCAAACAGCGCGATTAAACGATTTACCAGAACACTACAATGTAAGGTGTAAAGCGAGAACAAAAACATGCTGTTTCAGTGTTGCACAAATTTAGACCGTTGATGATGACTAAATGATTTGATAATATCTGACATCTAAAGTACTCGTATTTGTAGATACGCCCCCGTTTTATAAAAAGTGTGCAAAATTGCCACTGACCATGCAAAACGAGCGTGATTCTAAAGACTGAACGGGGAAAGACGTCACCGGATGTTGTCAAACAGCGCGACTAAACGATTTACCAGAACACCACAATGTAAAGCGAGAGTAAAACGTGCTGTTGCAGTGTTGCACGAGTTCGCAACGTTGAAAGTTGAAACTAATTTGTCAAAAGATGTGTCAGGGACATGTATCTAAACAACTGGAAATGGGGTAAACAAAACTGTAACCAAGAGGGCAGCAGTGGTACTGTACTTTAAAGGGCTAATCATTGGGTATTTTACCCAATCATCAAAATGTAGAAGTACTTGAAAGAGTTAGTGATGTGACTCAAGAAATTAGGCAGTTGAAACACGCGTATATTGTAAAACTGTACTGTACTGTATAAGTTTGGATTTGTGTAGTGAAACTGCCAAAATACTTTTTCCATAAAGTAAACTTTCTTCGTATTTCATTAATAACGAGGCCTACATTAATACAATGGCTTGTTCTAGATCTAGAACTAGTCTGCATTTCCTTGGGTTAGAGCCAAACATTTTGTGCTACAGAAAAGTTCATGGAACTCATAAAAATATAAAAATCACATAAAGAAGAGATAATAATTTCTATTCAGATTGGCGAGTTATCGATCCGTTGCAGTCTTATCGATCCGGATTACACTTTCTCAATCAATCAAATTACAAGGTTATAGGATATATACATTTTAAATACCTATTTAGTATGCAGATTGCTCGTATTATAGATAATTCGATAGCTACACTTATGATTTAAAGCCGTATTGTATACGAATATGTTTAGTAATTATCAGTCTATGATTTACAGAAAGACAGGTATGTATTTCAATTAAAAATCGGGTCAAAAATATTTTCTTTGTCTTGTTTTTTGTCGCCAAAAATTGTGACGGAGTGGAGTTTTTTGTATGAGATGAATTTTTTATTTTATTTTTTTTCATGTAAAATTTAATCTACAGCTAGAAAGACATATGATATCACTCGTTTGTTTTTATTTGATAGAAGACATAGATACAAGCGCGGAAGAGTGGTCAGAAATAAGAGAACCAAAAGAATTTCGACACAACCAAATAAGTTTTAAAGTAGGGTGGGTGGGTTTCATTCATATTGTATCGTTTTTTGAACACCTACGATCCATAAAATGAAAAGGCTTGCTTGTATCGCTCCACGCTTTATTTAATGGGAAACGGTTCATAAAATATCATAAAGGTATTTAAGAGAATAACTTCATAAGTTTCATAACAATTAATTATTGTATCTTTTTGACCACTTATGATCCATTGAAATAAAAAACCTGGCTTATATCGCTCCGATACATTTAATTCCTATCTCTCGTACAAGGCATATATTTAAGAAAATAGGACCATAAAATATAAAAAAAAACCGGCAAAAAAGTAGGCATTTGTACTATCTACAATATCTACACCGTGTTTTTAAGTCCGTTAGTTAAGTTAATTTCAAAGGTGCTTATTCCTGAGCTTAAGTAACTTTCCCAAAGAAATCAATATTCTAATTAACTCCAGTTTGGAGAGAATCAATGATTTATTTTTATCGGATAAGCGTATACACTTGCTTTAGGGCTTGTTTACAATATTGATTAGTGTTTACTTGTTTAGTATGAGTTTGCCACTAAACGCAAGTGGATACTATCTCGGACGGTCGATATTCAAAATGTCATTGATATGTCATAGTTTTAATTTTTTTGGTAGATTTAAATATAATGTCCGTGTTACAACAACGCTATTGATAACTTTTTACGGAAAAAAAATAAAATGAATCATGCCATTCAGTTTCCTTAAATTTGCCCATACCCCGAAGTTAACGAAATAAATAAAAAAACACCGTGTATAATTAAATCTTTTTTTTAAGGGCTGGCTTGTATCGCTTCGCGCATTTCATAACGTCTGCTGGGCACGCCATATACCTATTTAAGAGAAAAGGATCATAAAACATTGTAAAGGCAAAATAAGTGTCTGTGAACAAAGCTTTTTATTTCTAGGGTTCGTAAAAATCGTAAAGGTCGGACTACTAAAAAGGAATAAGGAAATTCTTTTTAACAATATACTCTTATATCTTCTCGTAAAAGTTGATAATTACATATATTCATTATTTACTTATTATATCAGACTCTTGAAAACTAGCAACATCGCTTCGAACTAGCAGGTTCGACGGCCTCGCTTCTAAGACCAATTGTTCCAGATATCATGTATCTCCAACAGGCTCATACACTACGTTTCCGTCTATTCCTAAAAAGCACCTTATTACCCAAACACTAAGTCTATTTTACTACACTAAAACGCTGCGTGATACGACTTCTGTTAAGTTCTCCCTCGATATGGCCAACGATGATGTTTTAACCATATGTTATGGAGCGCATCTAAATGGATTGGCGTCGAGTTTTGACGGACGATATGGAATTATTTACGTATTGTTTATGGGCTCTTTGAAGTGCTTTATTTACGAGGATTGTTGGAACTGGTGAATTTAGGCCAAAGGTTTCAACAAAGACAATACCAACTCCACATTTTCTCTAAGTACTTTACTAAATTATATTGTACTCATGTCTTATCACGCTTGGCTTGACTATAAAAACTCGCTATGTTGAGTCATAATTATGAAAATTAGATGCTCTATCAAATCACAAAAAAACACGTAGTCCGAAATTTATATTTCCTTTTAGTATCGACATACAATATTGCTATAGATATAGGTACTTACCTAATTACCTACAAATTCAAAAGAAATAATACCATAAATGCGTTACGTTAATGTGTATTATAAATATGTATATCTTACTCAAGTTTCTTATAGATTAGTTTAATAAAGTGAATCAATCCACATTAACTCGGTTATTCAAAATCAGAGTTATCATTCCTATCACGTGGATTTGTTTACCATTACCTCACTATGTAAACAATTAAAGACTAAAGACAAACGCCATTTCGATTGCAAACATTACATTAATTACAAAATAAATGTAAGTAACCACAAATCATTGAAGCGGTATGCTATAACGTTAGGAGTACATTTTTTGCATCGTCCAATTAAATCGTAGTCCAATTTAACATTACGACTTGAAGTCGTAAGTACCACCTATGGTCAGAGGGCCTACCGCGAACACCGAAGTTCGCAAATTGCGGGTATCTTTCTCTGTCACTCTAGTTACGCCTTAATCGGAGTAAAAAAGAAAGATGCCCGCAATTTGCGAACTTCGGCGTTCGCGGTAGGCCCCCAGTTAAGAAGAAGTATTGCTGTTAGTACGCGTTTTTGCTCGTCTATTAATTGAAGCTCAGGGGCCGGCTTGATGGGTGTGCTATCTACACTCAATAACAATTTAAACAGGTCAGTTTGTACATAAATTCTATATGATGTGACCCGTTTTAATTACTCGTGGGTATAGACAGAACATTCGTAGTCGATGATGAGATCGGCCAGTATAGCTTAGTTGTAAGAGCTATTCGTAATAGGAGTCGTATTTATATTGGTCAGTCTGTGACCTTTAAAAATATTTTGTGGTTTGAGTCTAGCACGGTAGTGATTGGAAGCCAACTGAAACACGAATCAAAGTAAACTTTGACTATACTGCTTAACGATTATAGCTAATACCTTCAAGTTATAGTGGTTACGCGTATAAACATTAAAGCCCATGGAACACGCATGGAACACATTAGTTGCCTCGCCGTTCATCGTCATCGCTTACCATGCACCTTACACATAGCTAATTATTATTATTTTAATCTAATTTTCTCCCATGTATTCCCGTAACTTGTCTCGTACTTTAACATTTTAATAACTCAAGTTCACGTACCAAAACGAAAAGCCAGTAACTTTGAAACGTTGTTACTACTTTTCGTCTGATCGTCAGTAGCACTTAAGGAAATGCGGAAGATTGGACGGTACTTAAATAGAGTTTTATTCTTATGGCGGATGTGGCTTACGATTTACGATAAATGTAGTAGGATGTTTCATTTCCTTAGTGCTGCGTTTTGTTTTATAAGAAAGTGTTCCGTTTTACAGGCAGTCATACAAAGGTCCTTGGCAGCTATAGAATGAAAGACTGTCATGATTGGTAGAGGTAGTCTTCTTGACTTTACTACATTTGTATTTCGGCCTTGTCAATTTATTGAAGACGATTAGTCAACATTCGAAAATATCAAGAACGATCTTTATGTGTATCACTTGTGTCATGCATTCTTCGAAGCAATAAAGAGCAATAGACCGGTGTACTGCCTGCTAATTTTATTTCTCTACACACTTATCGCAGAACGTTAAGAGGCCCACAGTTTACCAGTTCGCCGGACGATATTGGCCTGTCAGTTATTCGCAAAATCTGACATCGCGAATAGCTGACTGACAGGCCTATACAGGCCTGTACCGAACTGGTAATCGTGGGCCGCTTTAGTCGTCAAACTAACGTTTACCAGAGTAATATTTCGCATGTTTTCATCTGAGCGCGCTATCATTTAGACCTGTGCTAAATAATCATTTGGGAAAGATACAAATGCGAATCGTCGTTAGCCAATGAAAATATGGGAAACAATGTTTGGATCCTGGAAACGAAAAATGTAATAATATATGTGGTGAATTATTAGTAAATTATGTTTTTGTAGTTTTATAAGTAGTAAATGTAAACTTGACTGACTGATTGACTCGGTTGACCACAATTGAGCGTTCACAACCATTGTAACATTTGTAATGTAACAATTAAACACGTCCTGATATGACGCAATACTTTAGGAAATGCCGAAATTGGTTTTAAATTAGTGTTAGATTCTTAAATCGAACCTCAATTTAAATAGCTCAATTTTTTTTTTTTTAAAGACTAAATATTGTAATAACCGTTATTTATATTATTTTATAATTTTTGATGAAACGTTAGGTATATTAACGGTAATTATCACTATCGTCGAGCTCATATCAGTGAAGTTTTTTTCTCCTCAAGCCTCAAGCCCAGGCCGTAAGATCACTTAATAATCTGCTCTACTATCTATTACATTACATCAACACTCTTAAATGATCAGTGACCTTATGTTATTACTTTAAGGTTTATGATGTGTCAGTTAACGAAGTGGACGATTGTACTTCCACATCAAGAAACAACACACCGTACTCGTCCTCAGGCACATCTATTAATACTTAAATGTGTCAGTGCTTTAGGCTTTTTATTGTTCGTCCTACTGATCTTGTCACGCAATGTTTATTAGAACTGCTGAGCCAAACTGACTCTATTATCTTCATAATAAGAATCAATCTGGAATGTCTGTCATTGTAATTAACTATTTGGGTCGAAATATAGACTGATTTACTTCTAATTTCGTGTTTTAGCTGGTATATAAGTGTCCATATTATAGTAAAGACTGACAAAATAAGCAGTCCGTATTGCAGATGAAGCAAAGCTCTGACGGAAAGCCACATTTGCACTTCGCGAGTAATATTGCATTTGTTTTGAAAAGCATTGACAGCTTGTCTAAAAGAAGATGATAAGAAAAAGTACAACAATTGTTTTACTCATATAGAAGTGGCGATTGATCAAAATATGGTACAGGGATATTAATTTCTTTTTAGGAAACTACTACTTACAACCGTCCCTGGAGCCTCTCGAGGCATACACCGTATCCCTTCTGTTTTCGCTTCGACCATTTTTGTCATGGCACATTAAAAGAAGGAAATATAATACAAATATCTTTATTCTGGATTTGAGGACATAATAGAAATTTTGTTGCTAGTTGAGTTACTGGAATAGCCTTTTTATTCGCTGTTCGATTACAGCCAGCGGTTTGATCGCTTTCAGCTTTATGGGCACGCGTGAGTAACGCTCTGTTTGGATATCGCTTGTTAAAATAGATTTATTGGGCGCCACGGGCGTTGTTCCTTACGGAACGGGCGGCATACTTTATACATTCGACTAACCATTTCTAAACCTTATTACGTTGTAATACGGTTCAAGAATTGACACTTAACTGGGTCTTCGAAGGTAGGTACTGTTTGGCGCGTACACCCTTTGAGTAAAAGCTGTTTAGTGTTAATGGTTTTCTGGCACTGTGTGGTTTTCCGTCAGGGGTGGGCAGAGCATTAAGCTCCTTTCATCCTTGTGTGAATTGTCTGTGTGGATCTGGCTAAGGTAGTTAATTTTTAGGCTGAGAATTTTAATTACACAACCTAAAACCTGTAAAGAACTGACTATTATAAATACTCGTAGCGATAACTCAGATCGTCGCGTGACATGACTTTATGCTTTGCTCGGTAAAGAGGTTCGGACGAGGGCGGATATCAGCCGTAATAATGAAAGCTCGTTTCGCGATATTGTCGCTTATGTGACATCTCGATCACTCGAATAACAGAATTCCCCACACGTCCGCGTCATCTCGAAGATTTATTTATGGTACCTATTTCAGATAACTATCATTTTGTTATTAGGCACATCGTTGGTGACATCATCTCCGTGTAATCGTCGATTTCACGTGTCAAAACGGCCCTGAATCTCTGACTTGTATTGTATTACAAAGAAGCAAATGGCGTACAAAGCCTATATGACAAAATTGTAATCATAGTTTCGTAACACTAATTGTTTTTTTTTGATAAGTAAGATTTTTTGACACTGATTCGCTATCTGAAGGTTGTCTGGAAGAGATCGATTGTTAGCGTTTGTAATATGAACTTTTCTTTAGTAGTGCACAATAAATCATTTTATAACTATTATTATTTACCTGCAGTGAAGTGCTCACCGTTATTAGGCCAAGTTTGTATTGATGCAGCCTGTCGATAAGGTTTCAGGTGTTTCGTATCGCGGAACGAATGGTGCATATTTCCATAACAACGTAATAATCATAAACGTTCGCAAGGAAAATGATATACGCATGCTTCATTGGGTTTCCTTAATATATTGGAGTGTGACTGAAATAGTAACAAAACAGTAATTGTTAGTTTTATATGTATATTATAAATTATAATGTATTTTAGGTTTTAAATATTAAAGAATGAAGTCAAAATTGCAACAAATCCTTTAAATACTATTAACGCATAACCGGTTGTTTCTTTATCAATGAGCAGTTCTCCTAAAGAAGCATTTTAATTTAGAACAACGAAAAATCTAAACGAAGCACTGCACTGTAGAGTTGTAAACGTGAACCAATTTCACAAATCAATTTATAAACAATCTTTTTCATCCTCTCAACTCCTCGACGTTAACACATACGTTACTCGTAATACATCTCCGACAACCTCGATAAACACAATTACGAATACCGACCCGGAATTACGAATGAGCAAATACTCTAGTAAACAACCTTGGCTCGATTTTCTGACTTGCACCTCATGGCTTTACGTACTTTCAAAATTCAAAATTTCCAAATTCAAAAAAAAAAATCTGCAATTAGGCCTCAAGGGCTCTTTTACAAGTCAGTACAACATTATAGTAACATCATATAGTGACATGAAAAATACATAACAACATTTATAAATACAACAGCCAATACCTGGGTAAACCAAGCCAGCATCGGAAGCCAAGCTATGTCCAAAACAGTCATTGCAAATAATCGGAGTAGTACAGTTAGCATCAATAGTTGCGAATGAAACAACGCGCCAAAAGTATCTGACATCCTGGAATTCCAAATATCTCTACAGTTCGGGGTCAAATTACCTGTCAGTGATTGTGCTCAACCGTATTTAACGCATGTATCATCTGCCCTTTAGTTATGATAACGCCTTGTATTTAGTCTGTCGCGGAGTATAGGGTGTCTTCAGGGGGTGTGTTCAAGTTTCGTGATATAAAAAAAAACTCGGGTCGGTTTATTTGTACGTGTAGTACGAAGTCACTCTATTTTACTTGTATGCTACGTTTTAGGGATTTTGAGTTCTGGCAGAATATGGAACCGAGAAAATGTCGGCGGGCAGTTTGTTTACATGCTCGTATGTAGGTAGGTGTCTGCATTAACGCACAAAGCAATGTTATGGTGCTTTGATCACACCGCCGGTGGGCTGTCATGCATTGCATAGTCGTACGTATTTACTGTAAGTTAAATCGAGCGTTTTGTTTACGTTTTGGACGTTATTTATATATATACAAAAGTACCATACACAAACCATAAGATAAGTTTTAACTTGGTTTACGTACGTAGAGGCTATGTCCGAACCGTAGAGGTATGCGTACTACATAATTTGTAAGAAAAAAAAAACCGACTTCAATGAGGGAGACCGGTGAAAGAAAGATTATTGTTGATTTTGGATTTCATAGAATGAAATAAAAAAGACACCTTCCTACGCCTAATTATGTAGAAAAGGAGGTAAAATGTTTTTTGTCACTGCACCCACCTTGACACATTTTAGATTTGCCCTATTGTTGACTGGTAAGATACCCGCAATAGGGTATTCGACTGAATACGAAATAAATTATTTAATCACACCATGCATGAAATACAGCACCAGATAAATAAAGAACAAATTGTCAAACGTGAACTATGCGTCGTTGAAAAGTACCGTTCTGCTCATCATGAGCAGTTCCACTACAAACGTAAATGCTTGATTTGTTGATGAAAATACTAAAGCTACATACATATGCCTTTAACATTTGAGGAGTTCCCTCGATCCCTCATGGACCCCATCTTCAGAACTAAGTTTTGACAAAAACGGGACTAATCTATATATATATATATATATATATATATATATATATATATATATATATAGATTAGTCCCGTTATATATATATATATATATATATATAATAATAATTAAAAAATAATAATTCAGCCTATATACGTCCCACTGCTGGGCACAGGCCTCCTCTCATGCGCGAGAGGGCTCGGGCTATCTTGAGGAAACCTGCATGCATCTGCGAAGAAATTTAAAGGTGTATGTGAAGTCCCCAATCCGCATTGGGCTAGCGTGGGTATATATATAAAATCAATAAAAAATATATTTTCAAAATCGGTTCAGAAATGACGGAGTTATGAAGTAACAAACATTAAAAACAAAAAACATACAACCGAATTAAGAATCTCCTCCTTTTGAAATCTTGAAGTCGGTTAAAAAGAAGATCTACCAGAAATCTCCAAAAATCAGTCTGTTCTAATGTACAAGGCATTTTAGAAATTCCTTGCTTCCTTGTTCTTAGTGTTCATGAAAAAAAATTCGGTCGTCATTTTTAAAAGCGCCTCCAGAAACTTTTTCGACGAAAATGTACACAAAAGAGAATTTTTCAAAGGGACTTTTGAGATCCTTGCGCGTTAGCAATCTGTGGAATGAAATAACTTCTTCGTGCTCTCGTCTACTTTTAGAGCGATTGTTAGTACAGGCCTTCATGTTGGAATATTTTGTTCAATCTAGGTTTCATAAATGTTTCTAGCCAGCACATTTAGTTACCCGTGGGCCATAGGTACGAGTACCTACAGAATTAAATGTAACATGCGCGCACTCATTCGTCTGTCATGAATATCATTTTAGATTACTTGTATTAGCAGAGAAATTTATTTTAGCATTCCACGAAAAATTAATCTGTTATTCATTGACATCCATCTATCTATACTATCAATATAGAATAGAAATGTATTCTCTTATACCTTCTAATTCTTGCTAAACTGTTTGCTGGCTAGGGCTGAGTAAGCTTTAACCCTTTATAGGCTGACACCTCATTTGTTTGTATTTTTTCTTAAGATTTTTTAAGACTAAGGTGGTAATGAGGCTTGAATTGAAGATTTCTTATAATCTGGACCGTTAAAGGGTTAGAAAAACCCAATGTTTGGCAGTGGTAAAAAACTTTATCCTTACGAACGGATATTTAAAACACAAACACTTCTGTAGTTGATTATACTTGCAATATATGCATTAGTAGGTGTGAGGCAACTGGATACCAGATTGCCTTCTGACATAAATGTGTTTGTAATACAATATATGTAAAACGATGTTAAAAGGCACGGCGCTGCGAACTGATTTACAGGTTTTACCTAACTACACGTGTAGTAGTTGTGGTACAGTAATATTTGAAGACAAACCGTAATAGGTGTTATTTTATTACGGTCCAAGCAATAAATTATTCATCATCATCTTCCTCGCGTTGGCCCGGCATTTTTGCCACGGCTCATACGAGCCTGGGGTCCGCTTGGCAAGTAATCCCAAGTATTGGCGTACGCACTAGTTTTTACGAAAGCGGCTGCTATCTGACCTAACCCAGACGGTAAACTAGGCCTTATTAGGATTAGTCCGATTTCCACACAATGTTTTCCTTCACCGAAAAGCGAGTGGTACATATCAAATGATATTTCTTACAGGAACACTCATTGGTACGAGCCGGGGTTTACCCTACCGAAGCCACCAGCACTTCCCCAGTAATAAATTATTGTCTAATTATATTTACAGATGTTTGTAAGACAATACTTCAATTGTATCAAATCACCATATTTAAGGCGAAACCACATTAGACATAATTAATGATGAAACAAAAATAAATACTGTCTAATAGTCTACAGCAACACAGTTTCTAAAAATATCAGAGGAAATAAAAATAAATACCTCAGGAAGTCAAAGCTACAGAAACCTGGTATTTGGTTTGAAAACACCGCAAAGCAACTTAATCCTAGAATGGAACGCGGTCAAAAAGCCAAAACAAATACCAATAGCATCTTCCAAATATCTAGTTCTTCCACGCCAAAGAAAAACGCCAAAACTACATAATAAATACTTGGTCAGTTCCGTCATTTGTCATTAAAGCGTTAGTTTCGCAAGTATAACGCATGAGTCACGGTCATTAGCAGTTCGACAATGGAAGGATTTGCATATAGCTTCGTTGTTATTCCTAACCACCAAGCACAAACGAGTCAAGCTCATTTAGTACGGGATGTTATCAAGTGGTATCAGCGTCATGTTGTCTAAAAGATCCACTACTTTTTTGTCTGTTGTAAGAGGTTTCCTATTAGGTTCATAATTATTAGCTTAATGATAGGCTATTCTTATTTGTATCTCCTTGGCTATTCTTATTATTATTCTTCGACTTCAATTTCAGATCCATTTAATTCGGCCATCCCTAAGACTACCTATATAAATTAGTACCTAATTATGTCCGTCTGCCTGTTACCTCTTGACGTTTAAACCGCTTAATTTGGTATAGAGATGGTTTTAGGATCGGCGGATAGTTATAGGAAAGCTTTTATCAATCATCATCAAACTCTTCCACGAAGTCGCGGGCAGAAGATAGCTATTTTATAACATATTTTTTTTCGAGACCTTAATTATTCTGGGCGCTAATGAACGTAAGTTTTTCAGAACCTAGGGTCTATTTTAATGGCTTCTATTTTTATTTTCAATTGTTTTTATTTTTTTCTCTCATTGTACGCATGTGTGGGTGCGTCAGTGCTAGCATTACTTTTTTTTTTGTATACTTTATAATCACTCGTGAGTTCCTGTAATTGGCTTTCTGTATTGATCTTGTGTTTCTATTGTAAGTTTAAAGCTATTGGTTCTCCTGAACATAAATAAATAAATAAAGTTACACGTTACAAGTGGCCTCTCGGAATTGGTTTTTGGTAGACACTCGCGGTCCACTTACACTAGGTTTGAACTCACAGTAGAAACAGATTGCAAAGTGAATTAGGTAAAAGAAAAGTATTTAGGAGAAGAAGGTTTTATGTTTATGAACGTCATTTGCTCTTATTCCTTTTGAATACACTAAATGATTGACGTGCGGCAACGTATGTAATTAGCCTAGTTGGTATTGCGTAACTGTTTTGTTTAAAAAAAATCCGACCAAGTGCGAGTCGGCCACCTAGGTTTTTCATATAAGCAAGTCATACTACTGATGTTCGTAAACCAAAACCGGTACCGATAACTTAGATAACACTTATATTAGGGTCACTTGCACCATAAGGCGGGTCCACACAGAGCGAGCATACGCGCGAGGCAATTTCCTCAAGCACAAACCAGCCAGTGTAGACGTGCCTCGGCCGAGGCATGTCTGCCCGCCTAATCACTAACCCGGGGTTAACCGATAAAACATGAAGTTACCATGGTTACCAGTACAACCCCAAGTGAGTGGAATGGGATGGTGCAAGTAGCCCTTAAAGAGGTAAATGTGTTGGTGCTTATGCACTTAATTTTGCCATTGTTCCCTTTATTGACAAATAATATATAGTCCGTGCATCAATTCTGCGCATTTGGGGGTCGCGTCGCATAAGTCGCATCACAGTCACACCCCACACTCGCCTGAAAGCAGTGTTGGCAACGATACAAATGTAAGTTTATCGAGTCTTGTCGATGAAATATACTAGTGTAAATTCCAGTTTATTTTGCCCGTCTTTGATATAACTTCATGTCAAATTTCATGTTCTAGACTTGTTCAACAGGTACTATCCTGTACGTTATTTTAAATTCTTAACTTGTATGTTATTTGACTTTGATAATTCAATTTGTTAGCTGAAAATTTAATTACATATTTTCGAGATCCAGCGAAGGGTTTAATATTATTTGTATATACCGGGATTTCAAGCCCTATTTAACCGCGCTTTCCCTCAAACTATCCCAGAGACAACTGTAATAAGAACGGCTTAATTACAACAGAAACTTTATCGGCGACGCTGCCTCGGAGATGAATGGCAGTCAACGCGGTCTGCTGCTAGCTTCCGTAATGCCTCTGTAAGTCTGTACAGAGCAGCTAGGAGTTTTATTACACGAGAAAATGCTTCAGACTTGGAGCAAACAAAGTGAGTAGAAACTTCGCAAGTCTCTGCTAGCTTCCGTAATGCCTCTGTAGGAGCAGTTAGGAGTTTTATTACACGAGCAGATGCTTCAGACTTGGAGCAGTCTGTACAAAGTGAGTACCCTCGGGTATGAATGGCAGTCAACGCGGCAGTGAATGCTAGCTTTTGTAATGTCTCTTTGTACGGAGCAGCTAGGAGTTCTATTACACGAGAAAATGCTTCAGACTTGAAGCAAAGTCTGCACAAAGGGAGTGGAAATTTCGTCGGTCGTTTTGGAGATGAATGGCAGTAACCGCGGTCTGCTGCTAGCTTCCGTAATGCCTCTGTACGGAGCAACTAGGAGTTGCTTCAGATTGTCTGTACGGTGTGAGCGGGAACTTCGCCAGCGACGGTCCCTCAGACATGAATGCCTGTAAACGCGGTCTGCTGCTAACATCTGTAATGCCTCTGTACGGAGCAACTAGGAGTTGCTTCAGACTGTCTGTACGGTGTGAGCGGGAACTTCGCCGGCGACACTCCCTCGGAGATGAATGCCAGTAAGCAAGGTCTGCTGCTTGCATCCGTAATGCCTCTGGTACGGAGCAGCTAGGAGTTTTATTACACGAGCAGATACTTTAGACTCGGAGCAAAGTCTGTACAAAGTGAATGAAAACTTGTGACAGCCGGCTAGATGTAAATCGACATATAGAGAGACATCAGCATACGATAGCTTAACACATTTGGTGATTATAAATGCATTAGTCAATAGAAACTCATTCGATTTATAAAATTACTCTGATTTTGGGAATATTTTGAATCCCTTTGCTTTTGGAGGATACTTAAAGGGAGTCAGTAGCAGAGAATGTGTGCAGGTTATTTTGAACACCTTGCTCGCTTACGAAGTTTTTCTACTGACATTACATTGCGTACATTTTGATTACGGAATTGGTGACTATGACTAATTCGTATAGAATTAAAACAAGCAGAACAGTATGCCATTTTGACACTCGAACAATTTCGATCAAGTGTGTAGGGAAGGTAGTCATACTCCATAAAACACGACAATGCATTAATGCAAACGGTTACTCCGGTAACTGTTTTTTCCTTACTTACATTCCGGTCCTACGCAAGTTCCCTCTTTGTTTTGTAATTAATGCATGGTCTGTACTAGATATACTGATGGATGTGTAACAACTGCTTATACAGACGATTACATATACATATGCTGCCGCAAGTGGGTATTGAAGAGAAAAACATATTTCACTTTGCATATACAAATGTTAAATAACGTAAGGAACTAGGGAATAGGTACTTACGTATAAAACGGGTTGACTTTTCTATCAAAGTTTTCGCTTTCACAGCGTTATGTTTCACGTATTTTGTATTTTGGTTATTACCTATATTAATTTTATTTTAAAGCCTAATGATTATGACAGCTTTTGAATGAATGAATGAATGTTTATTTGAGACAAACAAGCGTATATCGTTGGGTGTTACATTTTTGGTTTTGACCGATCCTTGTTTTGCCATGATTGGCGTACAAATATTGTTTTTTACTTACTAACTAAATTAACTATGTATAAGATATAAACCTAACCTTACATACTACGATAAACATTACAATGTCATGCAATTCATGCAAGTAATAATGAATTACAAATAAGGTTTTAATTAAAATAAATAAATAATACCATTGGCGGTATAATTTAATATTACAACAATATATTTTTTTTTTTATATAACGGCGGTGTCATCATTTCTTAGCGTTAGTACCGTAAATAGTAATGATGTCTTTGTATTTTACCTAGTGCCCGTTAAGTACAAGAGAAATGTCAACAATTTGTAGGCTTGCCATCACATATAGAATAAGCAAATACGTTTAGTTTAGAACTACGTAACCATTTTCCTTAATAAAAACCGCAAAAAAACCGCATATGTAGCTCTAACTGTGAAAAAACTGTAATGTAATGAAATGCCAGTACCTACTTCATTAAAACAATGTTAGTAACTATTTCCCTTTTTTTACTCTTTTATCCTCAATGACCGCAATATTGATCTAAAGCCAGCGACACATTAATTCACTAAGTAAGTAGTTCAATTGAAATCTAATTTAAAGTAACGCATCTTGGATAAACTCTGCAGCAAAACCCACTATTGTCAAAATGTCATTTCTCTTTGAACTCCACGCTTATCGTGTGCGGCGCGTCATATCGTGAATTCGTGAACCTTTCGGAATGTACGAAGGTTGATATTTTGAAGTACCGCGCGCGCCCGTTGACGTCTTTCAAAGGGATATGTATATATGCAATACGACCTATTAACCTGTATCGGAAAAATACGGGATAAACGGAAAATAGTTCACGGATTAATACCTATTTTGATAGTATCCAAAATAATGGACATATATTTAATATACAAATGCGTGCCAGTTTCATTTACTACTCCGTGTATTACATACACATTAATAGCTTACACACATATTAGTTACTATAGGGATCTAGGCATATCTGCATACGTTATGTCACTATGTGCCTATTAATGTGAATGTCTTGCATAACTGGGATTTACATTAAAGCTTCCTGCTTAAAACAATGTCGAAGAAATTCCTAAAGTGTGAGTTACAACCCAATGTTTAAAAACGTTTTTAATATTACGTAGCGTATGCGCATTTCCTGTAGATGTCATAAAATCAATATTTTCTTGTTAGACCCTTATAGGCATGATTAATCCTTTCACTTAAGTGTAAGATGAAAGCCGTGAAATGTATCCATAATCATTAACTATTATAACTACGCCATCCAGCCGAGCATTGCTAAACGAATATACTTGTTGTTGCAGGACGAGGAGTCGCTGGAGCCGCGGCCGGTGGCCAACATCACGCACCACAGCATCATGTACGCGCCCAAGTGCCTCGTAATCGTGTCGCGACAGGACTACCTGGACACCTTTCGGGTTAGGGAGTCACTTACTAGCTCAATATATCAGTGTAAACAATCAAGGGACGAGTTGTTGGAGTCGCGGGCGGTGGCCAACATGACGCACCACAGTTTTATTTTTTCACCGCTCCGCTGAATTAGAACCTATGCTATTGGTTGATTCCCGCACGTCTCCTCTGATCTTTGCTCATCTCCACCTCAGTGGAATGGCAGCTTAAGCGGTCGAGTCACTAACTAGCTTTAGGTATATGCCATATACACCGAGCCGCAAAATTGAATGGCCACTTTATGAATAGATTTCATTCATAATTCATTCATGCACGTTTGCGGGTCGCTGTACAATATGATTACATCAGGCCTTTAAATACAGGAACATCTCATCGCAGAAGTTGAAATTCCCCACATTCTAATTAGTACATAATGTATACACCATGTTAACTGGTAATTCGTAAACCTTATACCTAAAGATAAAGTCCACCGATGGTTAGTTAAGAGTGTTTCTTTTAATAACGTGCAAAAGATACGAAAGGGGCGACATTTTAGCTCCATTGGTTTAGATATACATATGGCTACTATATTTACATTTCTACCATAAAATGTAGTATTAGCTAGATAAGGTATGAAAATAGGTAAACCGATAGGGATTGAGATTTATGAGCTCCCGGCATTTTAACTTTAGTACGCCATTCCAATGCAGTTTATAAATAAGGAATTCGTAACGGTTTTCCGCGTAACGGAAATTGACGTGACGAATTAACAATGCTTTGGCATTTTTACGGCCGCTTCCACAATTCATACAATACTACTTTAGTAGCTCTCATTTTCTTTTAATACTACGATTTTAAACTGCAGTATATATGCAGTTACTACAAATGCGAATCTTGGCAAGTCTATAAATGAAGCAGATGCAGCTATTAATTATACTAAGAACGGTTTATTTTGTTTTCCAGAACTGCTTGGGCATAATCTACACAGTATGGGTAGAGAACCTGGGCGTACCCCTGGAGACGTTGGTGGGCAACCTGCTGGGCTGCGTATTAGTACCTCCAGCGGGTGGTCCGCAGGTCCGCTTCAGCATCGGCGCGGGCGACCGCCAGGCGTTGCAACCCCCGGCCGCACCTCCGCTGCCCGTCACTCATACATCCGTGCACATGCTACTGCGGTTATTAGGTGAGTAGATGGTGGAAGACCCGTGACGACGCTGGTGAGCAACCTGCTGGTCCTCTATATAGTCTAAATCATCGGCGCGGGCGACCGGCAGGCACGTACAGATCCGTGCACATGTTTGTGCGGTTGTTAGGTGAGTGATGGTGTAGGTGTCCTGCCGACCCTGCCATCCTGCAGATCCTCTTAAGCATCAGCACACGCGCTACCATCTCGAGGGTTCTCACAACACGATTGCAGAACAGTATCCTTGCAATCTCTAAAAGTTAATTGACATTAGTTCAAGACTTTTATGTCATGATGACTTGGAGACTAAGACCAATTTTATTTATATTTTACGAAAACACTGCTGTATTCTCTTCGATACATCATAGATATCTAACTTCTAATTTTCCAGGCATCCACAACTCCGTAACCCTCTGGTGCGCCGTGATGTCCGAGCACAAAGTCCTGCTCGTCTCCCTCGCGGCGGCGCGCCTAGCAGCCGCCTGTAGAGCCCTCGCCGCGCTCATGTTCCCGTTCCGCTACGCGCACGTGTACATACCGTTGCTGCCGTCCGGCCTAGTGGAGGTGCTGGCAACGCCCACGCCGTTCCTTATTGGTGTGCATTCCAGTTTGAAGGAGGAGGTGTCGGAGTTGGTAAGAATCGATTGATAAAACAACTATAGTGTGGGTTCTCTTGAATGCTAGATGATATTTATTTGGTGTCCGCGTGTACATTTTGTTATAATTTAAGTTCGCACAAGCTTCTGCATCCTCAGTCCCTGAATCTATTCATCTCCCGTGCTAAATTTATAAATGCTGCACGACTGACAATCGAACATAATCGTACTGGACACACAATTTAACGATCTAAATTCAAAATGTTGCTTAGTCGCGACGAGACATCTAGAACGACCTAATAGATCTAGTCCAAGATTTGATCGGACTACAAAATGTCTGTGCGCGAACTGGAAATAATTGAACATTGATATTTAATTTACATAAAATGTGCAAGTTTTTGAAAATCGCACTGAAAAGACATAATTGCCACTGTTTTTGTCAGTTACAATAACTTATACTTATATCAACCTATTTTCATTTAATTTTCAGTTAGACGTAATAGTAGCAGATCTGGACGTGGGCTCCCTCCATATTCCCGCCGGCGTGAACATCCCCCGGCCCGACGGGAAGCTCCTATCATCCCTCCAAGAAGACTTAGCATTAGTCTTACAACCAGAGCTACGGTCCGCCGATTCAGCCTTCGCACCACCACCTCCTGCGGCTTCACCGCCTCATATGCTGGATAAGGAGATCAGGGCCGTATTCATGAGGACTTTGGCGAAGTTGCTGCAGGGATACAGGTCAGTAATGTTCAGCAAAAGGAAGAAGGAGAAGGAAAACAAAGCTATCATCATTCCAAAAAGACCTAGCATTGACTTTACAACTAGAGCCATGGACCGAGAATTTAGCCTTTAAACCACCACTTATTAAGTCAACTAAGACAAAGCTGTCATTCCAGTCTGACGATTTCCATACAAACTGTAAAACGTCGCCTAAAACTCTACAATTCATTAATTTTAAAGGGTTAAACCCTTTGAACGCCACGTCTACTGTGTGCGGCGCGTCATTGTGAACCATGTCGGAGTGTACAAAAGTTGATATTGAGCTATGGTCAGTTGACGTTTTTGGCGGTTAAAGGGTTAGAGATATTACTATGAACTAGTATAAACCTAACTAATTGATATGTATAGGTATATATATATATATATATATATATATATATATATATATAGAAGTATAATACTCGAATTTCCATATCCAGACATCTGTTAAACGTACATCCATTGTTTCCAGACACTGCCTCACAATCATCCGCATTCACCCGTCGCCGGTGCTCACGTTCCACAAGGCGGGGTTCCTGGGCAGCCGCGGGCTGGCGCAGTGCCCGTTCGCCGTGCGGCTGCTGGACTCCATGTTCTTCAACGGGCTGGTGGCCGAGCGCGGCCCGCCGTGGCGCCCTACCGACATATGGGACGAGCTCGTGCAGTGAGTGCCTGCCATCCCTCACATTCCACACATACATTTTTATGAAGTGGAGTGGATTTACCCCATTCTCACAGTCAGCAGATGAGGATGGATATTGATGTTGTTTCTGTCTCTCGTTGTTGTGGACAATTATATCAGTTCATCGCCAAGCATAAGTGGAACGAACAATAGCTCGTGACTATACAGCAATAGAATAGAACTTGTATAGGTTAGACCATGAAACTCCGACGGTAGAAATCTCAGAATGTTGACTGCCATAGTACTTAACTTTGTTAAAACAGAGCATCGGTTCTATCGTTCTAAGGTTATTTCTATTTAAAAGCAGGGACATGGACCATCCCCTTCAAGGGACAATTTGAATGCAATCCCGGCGGAATACATAATCGTCGGTGCTGAATTTTATTGACAGTTACTTGTAATCTAGTTCTTCCAGATTTTGGAGTAACTTATCTATAAACTTTTCGGAATATAGTTCATAAAATCATTCCTTTTTCCCACAATTATATTTTCAAGAGTATTTTTGTCTTTTATTTCAGGAACCTACCAGAACAGTTGCGGCTAGAATCACTAAATCCAAATCTGGAGCTGCAACACATACAAGACCTTGCAATGCAATTACAACTCAACGAGAATCCTAATCCACAGGTTTGTATTTATCGCCATTCCATTTTCTGCTGTGAATAGTGTCAAAGAAGGTCTCAGATTGCAAGCTTCTCGGCTTTTAGTAAATTATACAAACGGGACTAAATTGACTTTTAAATTCTCCGAGACCCCGGTAACAACGCCGTCCTAGAAGCGTTGGAGGTAAATTTAAAACTTAATACGCGATTAAGTCCCGTTTCTATAATTTAATAATCTGTAACAATCTTGAAAGTTTAAATCAGTGTTTTCTGGTTTTCTTTTGAATTATTTTTGTAGGGACTGCGTCCTACATTCGCCCAAGCTTAGATGATATTAATTAAATAATATATCAATTTATGCTGGGGTACTGTAGGGACTGCGTCCTACATTCGCCCAAGCTTAGATGATATTAATTAAATAATATATCAATTTAGCTTTTCCCGTTATGCGCAATGTGCATTTTAGTTAATAGCATACGTAACTGTTTATTATAACCGTTACAGGGATGAGCTTGTAAAAACATTGTAATATAAGTTATCTGTTTCCTTCCCTTTGTCGGCACTTGCCTTTGTGTTAATCTCTCTTTGTTTTATTTCTTTGTCAGTTTCCGAATATTGTTAACTTTAAATAATAAACTAATTTGTAGCCAGCGGGGTAATTCGTGGGAAACGTTAGGATTCGCCATGTGCGAAACCGTTATAGGTTCTGTACCGCTATTCCTATTGCGTACCTGATGCAAGGTTATAATCATCGGAATCGCGGGAGTCAAAGATAGTTGGTAGTCAGACGTCAACTCGACAAGTTGCCTCGTACCTATTATCACAGGTTGAGCTTGATATCGTATCGCTCCCTCGCGTTCTCTTGGTACCTATCTTTAACGGTCGAGCTCGATTATATATCGCTCCCTACTTATTATTGTAATTAGAGTTAGTTTAGTATTGAGTTGTGTTAATATAGATTTATTATTGTTACCGCGTCTGAACTTTTTATTTGCAACAATCCCAACACCTAAGTACATATACCAAACCCCACTGCCAAATTTTGAAGGATCCATCCTCAAAAATGTTGTCATTAAACCTTGAAGCTTGAACGCCTATTATGTACACGTTATTCAACACGCCACCGTAAACCCTATCGGAATACACGAAGGTTAATATCAACTGTAACCGTGTACGTCTGTGGCCGTTTTCGGCCGTCAAAGGGTTAAAAGGATCGACTTAACCTTTAACAGAATTATAATGGTAGGCTTTTGTGGGTTGTGGATACTTTTCCTTAAATTGTGTTCAATTTTAATTCCTATGCGAAGATTTTTCTAGTGAATAAGGTACTCTAATAGAGTCATATTTTGTGCTTACATTATTAATAATTACTCTCGGTTGAAATAAACACTGTTTCTTTTGGTGTCATGCCAACGATGTATTCTACTCCATCTTATCTTCAATGGTATATATATAAAGCAGCAGCCCGACTGACTCATTGACATAATTGTTCTCTTACATGGAGGTTCCTTAGGTCTTGGTGTTTAGTACGGTCATATAGGGGGTGGTCTGGTGACTTCCAGAAAAATCTGATTTCGGTCTACCGGATCGGGTCAGAAGGTTGAGCTGCGGGAGTGCAGTGGTCGCAATTTCTTGCTAGCAAAAGTACAACACTCTTCTTCTCAACAAAAACAACACCACCACCAATAACACCAACATCAGCATTAACTACACAACATGCACACGGCGGGGTCTCGGGTCCCGCGCACCAAGCAAACCTGTAGTCTGTCCTATTTAAAGACTTATTTGGTTCGCAGACATACCAACAACGAATACTCCGACCACCAGAGGGAGCTTCAGCTCGTATACACCAGCCGCCCCTGCCGACATTGGACCCGGTGCGCGTTAAAGAGGTCATCGACGAGGTCACTGCCAGAAACGCCGAGCATCCCAAGTAAGTTCGATTTTGATTATATGTACCACTGAATAAATAACAAGAACCCGTAAATACGTTTCTGTGCCTTTTAAGGCATATCGCTGTGAAAATATGAATGATATGTTTACAATGACACATCCACACTTTGTTGTGCCAAAGTCTGTGCAGAGTTGGCTTAGACGGACTGCATCAAAAAGCCCACAATTAACCTCTAATTTTCTGTTGGCAGACTTACAGCGTTGAGGGCGCCGGTGCCGCGCATCGTGCCGCCCGCGGCGCCGCCCTCGGGCGCGGCCGAGGCCGGCCACGTGCTCGTCACCAACTCCGCGCGCCGGCTCGAGGTAACTGTAACCTGACACATGTCCCCTACAGACTGACGGCGCTGCGGGCCCCGTGCCGCGCATCGTGCCGCCCGCGGCGCCGCCCTCGGGTGCGGCCGAGGCCGGCCACGTGCTCGTCACCAACTCCGCGCGCCGGCTCGAGGTAACTGTAACCTGACACATGTCCCCTACAGACTGACGGCGCTGCGGGCCCCGTGCCGCGCATCGTGCCGCCCGCGGCGCCGCCCTCGGGTGCGGCCGAGGCCGGCCACGTGCTCGTCACCAACTCCGCGCGCCGGCTCGAGGTAACTGTAACCTGACACATGTCCCCTACAGACTGACGGCGCTGCGGGCCCCGTGCCGCGCATCGTGCCGCCCGCGGCGCCGCCCTCGGGCGCGGCCGAGGCCGGCCACGTGCTCGTCACCAACTCCGCGCGCCGGCTCGAGGTCATTACATTACTATCCGCAGTTATATGTTGTCTCTTTCTAACAAACGCAAAAAACGCCTTAGGGTGGCATCCTGCCGGAGGATCTTTCCATTTTTCCTTAAATTTAAAATTTTTTAGTTATAAACGTTTGCAGACGTTTTTGCTTTATAAAAAATAAACCTTATTTTTTTACATTCTAACGTTTACGTTTTAATTACATTTGTTTTTCCTCACAGGTCCTCCGCGCCTGCATAGCAGCAATATTCGAATGCCGCTACGCGGACGCGCGCAAGTCATTCCCCGCCGTGCTGCTCGCGTTACGCGCGTGCGCCGCGCGCGCAGCGCTCGTGCGCGACCTGGCCGCGCGCCTGCCCAGCAACAAGCACCTGCTGCACCACCACCAGTTCGAGTTACTAGTCAGGTATGTCATAAGATCCTCGTATGTGTCCGCGTTTGTATCCCGATCCGAGCGGCGGCGATCAGCGGGTTAGATGCTGCTTAAACTTTTGACACCAATGACGGATATATCCGCACCGTACGTCCAACGCCGAAGACGCATTAATTCGTCAAACACCGCAGAGCAACATCTTGCATATGCATAAATTTCGATTTCAGTTTTGGCACTTCGGTGACGATCCGAGTGACAGCTTTTGTGTTTGGTACGGCGTCGAAAATATTTAATCACTTGAGACGCTCTCCGTAACGCTGCATGAGCCACTGAATACGACGCTGGGTGCTATTCAATGAGGCCTTAACACTACTGCGCATTAGCCTCATATGAATATATATTATTTCTACTTTTAAATGTAAAACCGTTAGATTTACTTCGGTAGGCTCGTTAACTAGGTACATTTTCACCCAAAGAACGGAAAATATAAGTCTCACTAAGCGAATAAATAAATCTTAAATTAAAATAAATGTCATACACTGAAAAAAAAAACACGGACGGATTCAAACATGTCTTCAGTTTTGCGGCTAATGCCATATGGCCACCCTATTTCAAGGGCACCTGTTCCAAATTTTTAAGGCATCTAAATTAGTACTGTCTCAGCTCTTCACTTCCCGACCCCATAGTAAGTAATGGGTCATCAGCGGTCGACTGAGATAGCTTGCGATTCCCGTTCCGGTCCCACATATCTCCTTACCAATTCAGCGTGGCAACGCTGCTAGTCTCATAGGGACGTCTGAGTCAGCTACGAATCAGGGTAGTCTTTGCAACTAGGTTTTTAAAATACTAATTAAGAAGCCTGTTGCGAATTTTATCATTGATTATTTTGTGACAGAACCGGCGGCTTATTTGTACTTCTAAAGTAAAGGCTATGTCGCGGATTATAAATAATTTATGAATCAATCCATGATTCTTGAATAAACAATAACAACATAAATGTATTTTATATTGTTTATATTTTATTGTAAAACTACAAGATAAGGTGCTTGGAACCTTATGATACAATATACGATGACATGGAGAAAAAAAAAACATTGAAGAACGAATGGGCCGTACTGAGCGTACGGTCTTTCATATGTAAGAAAACACTTGTCTTTACGAAATAATCAAGATAACGTTTAACGTTTAGTTTGTTTCTCGGTTCCACTCACGTTCTAAACCCACATTTTCTATTTCCTCCTGTGGCACACAGTATGCTAAAACTCTTTCTTTAGGCGCACTTGTTATTTGTATAATGAATCTCTTAACGATATAAATATTTTTGTTCATAGTTTGTCCGTGTTCAAGAACAAAGTTCGGCAAATTTTGTTTTCTAGAATTTGATAAATTTGGTTCCAGTCATATTTTTCATAGTTTTGTATGTTTTTTTTTACTTTACTTGCATGTAGTACATAACTAAACCGGTAATCTATAATTGCGTAATTTACATTTCTATGTAATATTTTTTTTAGTAACGTAGGCAACTTTAGGCCTATTTTTAGTTCATTTACTTTAGATATATTTGTAAAAGGTTGTTTGTTTTCTAAATAAATAAATAAAAATATCTTCGGAAACGTTCAAAAATTGCTAATTTGACTTACCCTTGACATTAAAATCCCCGTCTATTTTCCTAAAGCCTACGGCTCCATTTAAATTACTTCAATGACAATTTTGAATACAATATAAATTTAATCTTATTTTCTCGTGTCATATTCCTCTTGTATCTATCTTGAGCCTTAGAAGATTATTATCGTATGTGTCTCATATCAGTTTATACTTTTATTCCTTCTACTTTTCGTCATCTTCAACTTCCTCGAATAAGGTGTGGATCTTAGCGCACATAACCTCCCTCGCATTCTTTATGAGATAGCCGCATGCCATAAACTCGCCATACGGGCCCTCAGGTGGGAGCTCGTCGTAGTCGAAAAGGTAATTCTTTATGTTGTGGACACCCTGCGAAACAATTATTTTGATATACATATTATGTAAGTATTCAAAGTCCGACCTCAAGCGGTAGCAGAAAGTTTCGAGGCATTCTAAATTGTACCATAACTTAGAGCAATTTACCAACTGAAGACGCCTTGTCTGTAATTTGTACAAAACAGTCTGCCGATTTTTGCGGGGGAGGGGCACGTCAAATGTATATCAACGTAACGTACAATTAGCCATGTCAGATAAACGTCAGTCCGTAAAATAAGTATAACCATTGGCCGAGGTTTTTGACAGAGGGGTAAGCTCTTAAAGGCGACCCCGTTTAGTTAAGTACCATAAGGATTAGGTCAGGTTACGTTAATAATTCAATTATAGTGTTTCGTTTTTATTTTTGTCTCATCCACTTAACAGCGTACTTAAGAAAACAAAGCTATTGTTAAGTTTACCGCAAAACACTTAAAAAGTAGTTAGAACCATCTTGAAGGTCTCTATGAACAATAGATTACAAGTCCAATAAAAGATACGGGGCCTTTACTCAAAATGACGATTTTCAGGTAGTGAGGGAGGTAGGTAGGTGGTCAGTCTCACGCTTGGGGTGGTCCTTTATATATTATTAAACTTGTAGTCTATTATTAATAAAGATAGAGTCGATAATCCGTTGGGCCTTCAAGATAGTTGTAACGACTTTTTACTACCGTATTATGTAGTGAACCTTTGCTTTGCTTTAAATTGCTTTTTTTTCTGAAGTATGGTAAGACTGCTTACCATCAGGCGGGCCGTATGCTTATTTGCCACCGACGTAGTATTAAAAAAAAGTAGGCTGTTAAGTGGATGGGATCAAAATGAAAACGAAATACGATATAAAACAAGTGTGTCGTTAGACCTGTAACTACATGTTTAAATAAAAAAGTCAAAATAAACATCTTACGATGGGCACGGGGAAATCTGGCGGATCTATATTGGCGATCTCCAATGCAGTCTTCACATTCCCTTCGGCGTATTTCTTGACGAACTTTATCAGAGAGTCGTCCGCCATTGTACTGTAGTCTTTGCACCCGCCTTCTACCACTTTGCAAATATCTAGGCGGATCTGTTAAATATAATTCTATAAGAATAGTACACGCAGCTACAAACGTGCATGGCCACTTTATGGACCAATTCCATTCGTAATGTGTCCATGCAATTTCGCAGCTCGTTGTACGTTTATTATATATATTGTTATTGTATATGTATTCATTACAAGTGGGCGAGCTTGCGAAACCGGTGTACAAGGCCAGGCTAGTTTCCTAACCAATTAAATTTGATACCATAGACGGTTAGTAGATGGGTTTGGTTTTCCCGAGGGACTACTACTTAGCTGTAAGGGTTCCTCTAAATAGAGTGTAAAATCTAAACCATTTTAAGGAACCTGTGACACCCAAGAAGTTACCTACGTCGATAGGTTACGGGAAGAGCTTCCAGCAGGCGGACCGTAATGTATAAAAAAAGTAAGAGCACTTTGAGTTATTGTTACTATAGAGAAGCCATACCAAACAATGAAATTGTTGCAATCGTAACCTGTACCACGCGTACTGTACCAAAACGTCGTAAGCGCCGTTGAATTCATGGCGCTTACGCGTTTACGTCGCGAGATTTACGCTCCGCTTCTGTGGACTCATGGGCCAAAATACTGGCCCTCTTTGCCGGTTCTATAAGTAGTAATAATAATTCAATTGAAAAACACTACAATTTTACGGAGTGAAGCTAAGTAAAAACGTGTAAGGAACAATCTATCATAAGAAGGGCATCAAGCAATTCAAAGAACTAACCCCGTAGTCATCGTTGATCTCCTCTTCCAGCTCGATCTTGGCGTTGAACCCGTCGTGCGTCCGGTTCACCTTGCGCCTATTAGCGTCCAGTTTTATCACCATCATGTTGTCATTGTCACACTTCATTATGTTCAGCACTGACCATTTTCCGGGGCCCTGGAACGTACGTAACGTAATTTAGTAGTACTGTAGGGGAAATCCTAAACTATGTAAAATAAAAACCATGATAGAAACATCATTTTAGATACCATTATGGTCTTTGTTTTGTGAGGACAGTTTTGGCATGGCCAAAATTTTTATCAAGTGTTTGTTGTTGTTGTTAAGAATAATGTCACATTATGATAATAATTTGTAACATTACAAAGGAAATATAACCAATGCTAGGTAAGGTACGGGATGGTATTATAGTACTAGACTGTTTTTGAAAAAAAAAATCTGAATAAAAATGAATCATATATGTATTTATTTTTGCGAGGCTTAAAAAGTTTTTTTTTTTTTAATCACCCATCAAATGATATAACTATTTAAATAACCTAGTATAAAATGCCAAAAGTGCCAGCAATTTGCTTCCATTTTGTACTTGTTATAAGCAGTATTTGTGTATTATCAATTTATCACTTAAAATAGTTTGAACTACTCACCACATTCTTCTGTCCGGAAATACCACAAATCAAAAAACTAAAAGCAAATATGCCTCCTATTGCGAGAAATCTCAGCATATTGCTGAAAGCGTCGCAATGCAAACATTGTGCCTTAAACGATTTATTTATATCATTACACATAATTGTTATGTGTCGTGCAGGATTTCTATGTCGATTTTATCGGTTTTAACGATAATTTTTCTATTGTTCCGTCAGCGATGATCAGTGACATATCAAGGATGTTTATGTGCCGGTGGCGGAAAACATACCATAGCAAACTCTGAACATGAATCTCTGTCGTAGAATTGTTTGTAATATTTTGATTTTTAAACTGATTAGTAGACGAAACGACTGATAAAAAGTGACGTTTGCTCATGGTTAAATAACAATCCTGACTTGATCCTGACTATCGAACCTGATCACAAAATTTCATTAGAGTCGGTTGAGAAATGGGACCTGTAGATGTAGACGTGAACATTCGGACATACGAAAGCATTTTTGCCCAAGTTGAAACGCAAATCTTCACTAATGCTCTGTCGATAACAGTAAATATTGAATACGGGGTCCATGCCCTGTATATTTTTTAAATAGTTTATATAGACCGAATGACCATGTTAGCTTGACATATAAAAATGTTTGAGTAAGCATACAAATTGCGTGATTTCCTACTTCGTTAGGATCTAATCACACCAGAAACATTCCATCGCGTAAATTACAATTTATCTTTCATCGTATTCTGCCGTATTTGTGATTGTGGGTATATGGGGCACAATAGTTACGCAACGTTGAATCGAATATTCATTGTTTCATAAATACGATCCCTGCAAATATAATAATCTAGAGTAGATAATATAGGTATATATAGCACGGTATAGAGATGCCGCACACACAGAAATAGTCGTCAGCGCCATTTAAATTCTTAACTACATACAACTAAGATATATTTGGTTGTGTGATTTGAGCTGTTCATTATTCATTCGTCTTTCTCCAAATTTCGAGACCTTTTAGAGAATACGACCAGCTGATCATTCCAATTTAAACCTTATGCAAAATGATGTAAGGTTCTTTTTAGCGTGACTCTGGCATTCTAAGTTCTTATTTCCGACTTATGTTCCATCGTGCTGCGTACATTAACCAAAGATAATTTGAAATAGAGGTGGATTATCAAAGAAAACTTTGTAGCCACAGCAAATTTGCTTCCATCTTTCGACACACGATATTTTTTTTCATAGTATTTTTATATTATATAATATTTAAAAAAATCGCGCCATCTTATAGATCCAACGCCAAAGGTATGGCATAGTTTCGAGCGATGGCGCCACAACCTTTGGGTTATGCCCGGTAAGATGACGTAAGATGTAAATCTCTTTGCAAATAAACAATGTCTTCCAATGTTAAATATGTTCCCGTTAGGATTTCTATAGTTATTTAGACATTCAGTTGTGATAATATTTCTTGCAGACTTATGAACTGTGCGCTTCAGTCCTCTTCAGCCTTGGACGAGCATTCGATAGCGGCGGCGATGTTGCCGCTCGCGACCGCCTACTGCCGCAAGCTGTGTACCGGCGTCATACAATACGCCTACATGTGTATACAGGTCGGTGTCCGGTCAACTGATGAATGCTCCACTCTTGGACGAGCATAGTCTTTCTATAAACAATTTAGTTACAACTAAGCAGCCGCGATTACCAGGGTTACCTGGATAGCTTAGTTATTGTTGTTTGAAGTTAATATTCACTTTAAGTTTTGCACCTGGATAGTCTAGACTGGTCCACACTACTATTTCTTGGCATTTTTCCTAAAATGGTTGAACATGTTGTAGGAGCACCAAGTGTGGACGAGCCAGCAGTTTTGGGAGGCGGCCTTCTATCAGGACGTTCAGCGTGACATCAAGGCTCTGTACCTCCCCAGTCCCACGCACCACCAGAGGGCGCCTAGTCCGAGGTACGCCATACAAATATGTCGGGTACATTGACCTAATGTCAAATACTTCGTAAGAGTTAATGGTCGGATAATTCAGCGGTACCGTCTGCCAACAAATTATAAACAAAACAATAGAAAAAACAGACACCGTCTCGACCAAATTTTGAACTTGCGAGCTTCTTGAACATTGCTGTTTCCATTCCTGAATAACCAAGGCGGTGAATTTTTCCTTTATTTGTTTTATTTACCATAAACTTTGTTAATGATCATGATAGTTTTTTGGTAAAGGCTAAATCGAAATCACATTTGCTTTCTTCTTGTAATAACTTCATTTAATTTTATTGTTATGTTCTTATGTCTTAGGGATGACGAAGAATACTCATTGCTGAGGGCACAAGAACCCAGCGCGTTGGAAATCGCCGCCGAACAGATGAGGCTGTGGCCCTCACTACCTCCAGGTATAATTTTGCTTGTTTACACATAATTTGTCATATACCGTTCATTAAGAAAATTCCTGTTACGTTACAGTTTATCCATACAATCGAACTATAGTAATCAAATAATATTGTTATTTTAAATTCTCTTCCAACAGAAAAGCAACGCGAAATAATAGCAAGCGAAGAACAAACGCTCTACAGTCAAGCCATACACTACGCGAATAGAATGGTTTACCTACTTCTGCCACTAGAGGGCGCGGGCCGGCGCGCCGACGCAAGAGGAGACGACGCAGATAGGGCTAGCAATAGCATCACTAACAGGTAAGAGCGAGACAGCCAAGCGATTCACTTTGCGATGTCGAGAAGAAGGAGATAGCGATATGTCCGTGACAATAATATGGTATTATAGATAAATAGACTACACATCAGTAAAAATAAAATGCACGTTTTGCAGTGTGGCGGAATCGGATAGCGCTGACGCGGAGTCCGGTTTCGAGGAGGCGGACCCCGGTGAGGCCGGGAATAATGTCATCAAGATGGTTTCCAGATTCGTAGACAAGGTAATACTTTGCTTGTGCACCCTAAATGAGATCGGGGTCTAAACGTGAATAATTTACTCAGCCCGTCGCAGGCACTAAATTTAAAGAAATCGACAGCCACGAATGAATTTTGATTCACTTCGCTCACCCGATGTAGAGTCGGTGGAAAATGACGGGTTAACAAGTAAAGTATACCCGCGCAATTTTTTCTTTGTTGTTGGAATCGTAAGTGGCTATGCGGCGTGATCGTATTAGTTAGTGCTGGTTTTAAAAGTCGTGGTTATTGCCCCAGGTGTGTACAGAAGGAGGAGTGACTGCAGATCATGTGCGATGTCTTCATCAAATGATCCCCGGCGTGGTACACATGCATATGGAGACTCTCGATGCCGTGGCCCGGGAAAGCCGCCGCTTACCGCCTGTACAAAAGGTATGTAGACTCGTAAACACAACTGGGGCCCATTTCTCGAACGGTATTAGACTAATATTATTTAATCCACAAACTGGCAAATCGTGTGGGTTTTCATGACAACACACTAATATTATTAGCCTAATATGTTTGGATTATCTTAAACCTATACGTAGGTGGTCTTAATCTATTACATTGTTTAAACTATAATTTCTACTTAATATTATTATATTTGGAGGAACTTATTTAAAAAGTAAAACACGTGCTTTTTGAGCCATGTATATAGTTGCGCTTTGAATGGATTTAAAGGCAGGGGTTTGATACTTCTAGCACACGTTTGTTAGGATAACTTGTGTTTCTAAAAGCCACCCTTTTTAAATAGATTTGGGTATTTTTTTTACAAAAACTGCTGCCTCGAAAATGTACAAGCATGCTAGTGTCAAAATTTCATGTTTTTCGAATAAAGGTTTACTACATGAATCCCAGGGACCTATCCCACACATACCCTTAAACATTTTTTTGTGTAAATGCCCTGTTTATATCACTCCAATTACCCCATAAAAGGAGGCCATTCCTTAAATTGGACGCAATGTATCCGTGATACGCCAGAAGGACTGCTTCGAGCTGAAATGCTACGCAGTCTTCTCAAAACATATGCAAATTTTATAAGTTTATCGCACACAGTATCCACTTGCTCCAATTACAGTTTTTATCAACAATAATGCCTAAAAGTTTAGCTGTATCTACTTCTCTAATTTGTGTATCATTGTTTTATCTCGTATGTTATGAAACTGGATGTATTGAGTTTTATTAAGGTTAACCGATAAATAATTGAACTCAAACCATTCGATTACTGATTTAATTGTATTGTTAGTTTCACTATTGTACTGTTTTTCGTCTTTACATGTAATTAGAGTTGATACATCATCCTTAATAAGTCTTCATTGGTGTGTAGTGATATCTGGAACAGTAGTGTCCCAGTACACTTCCTTCTGGGACTCCTAGGCTGTTTTCTACGTATGACGATCTATGACGGATTATTGTTGAATCTCTGCAGCTTCCTATTTCAACAGATTGTTGCCTGTTTGCTAATTACGACTAACGTCGAGTCAAAATGAAAAGAGGCTTTAAGACTTTTAGACTAGTATCTTTACTGTGAATCAGCTGTTAACGATCATGTGTGTTCCAGCCGCGAATAGTCGCGCCCTGGCTAGTGCCAGGCGAGGCCGTGTCGGGCGCGGCGCTGCGCTGCTGCCTGGCGGCGGACGGGCGCGCGGCGCCGCTGCTGCCCGCCGAGGGCGCGCTGTTCCTCACCAACTACCGCCTCGTGTTCCGCGGCGCGCCCATAGACCCGTTCGGTGAGTGTGTGTGTCCCGGCTAGTACCCGAGGCCGTGTCGGGCGCGGCGCTGCGCTGCTGCCTGGCGGCGGACGGGCGCGCGGCGCCGCTGCTGCCCGCCGAGGGCGCGCTGTTCCTCACCAACTACCGCCTCGTGTTCCGCGGCGCGCCCATAGACCCGTTCGGTGAGTGTGTGTGTCCCGGCTAGTACCCGAGGCCGTGTCGGGCGCGGCGCTGCGCTGCTGCCTGGCGGCGGACGGGCGCGCGGCGCCGCAGCTGCCCGCCGAGGGCGCGCTGTTCCTCACCAACTACCGCCTCGTGTTCCGCGGCGCGCCCATAGACCCGTTCGGTGAGTGGTTCGTGAATGGAGCATCGTGTGGAGACCTTGGAGTTCGTGCCCATGGCTGAAACAAGCAGAATGTGCCAAATAGTATGAAGCGATCATGGCTGATATAAGAAAGCGATTCAGATCTGATTTTTATAACATCTTGCGTGACATACATATGATTATAATGTAATTATTGAATAATGAATCATAAAAAAAAACACACAAAAAAGGCAAAACATACCATCAACAAGCCATCTTATAATTGAACGTATCTTTAATATTTTAATTTTTGTCGTGTATTTACAGCGTGCGAACAAACAGTTGTGCGATCGTTCCCTTTATGCGCGTTAACGCGTGAAAAAGCTATACGCACGCATTATCTACCGCACTTGGAGCATTCGCCGCAGGAGGGACTCCAGCTGCGCTCTGCCACCTTCCAGCTCATCAAGGTCCGTTCTAGCATGTATCACTGAACAAGTTAGAGATTGGTGTTACTTCTACTCAAGTTTAATGACAACTTCGCCGACTGTTTAAAAACCATAAATTCAATGGGTCGATATGAAACCTGACCAAATTATTAGTCAACTTTTTGCATTTTCCTCAAGAACGATTTTTTCTGCTACATACGGCACGATCGTGATTTGAATACCCACGTTTTTGACCACCACACACATACGAAAGGTTAAAAGCAGGTCGGATTCTAACCAAAAATTCACCACACTCATATAATTTTACACTACAGGTTGTACTAGATGAGGAAGTGAGCTCGGAACAACTAGACGTGTTCCGCAAGGCGTTAGCGCGACTGCGGCACCCGCAGCACACGACGCACCACTTCGCGCTCGCGCCGCGCGCCATGCCGCCCCCGCCCGGACCGGTGCCCAAGCACCACACGCTCAGGTAACATATTATTATGTACATAAGCCATATAGATAGACATTTTTCCTAAACCCTATTTGATCTGTGAGACAGTTGATCCTCCCCTGCGGCAATATAGACAATGCTCAAAGTACGGAAAGACACATTTACGTGGTACGAGTTTCTCTTACCAGTTTGAGGGTAGATTTGCAGGAATGACATTATCCGACGTTACATAAGATACCCTTACTCCTCGAAGCGGCGTGCAACCCTTTCATACATTGACAATTGAAATAATGTATTCAAATGGAACAGTCACAACTCACAATACTCACCCATAACTTCTAAAATAAAAGTATTATATTGTTTATCAGGGGCTTCGCAAAGAAGACTCTACTAAAGACGGCGCGAAGGGCGGGTCTCAAGCCTAAACCGTCCAAGCGGCAGAAGTACGTGCTACCTTCTGCATCCGCGCGGTCGTTGACCTCGCCGCCGCTCATGTCGTCGTTGTCGGCTGATACGCTGTCATGTGAGTTTTATATACAATCCCAAAAAAATATTGCCGTAGTTGTTTAACCCTTTGACCGCCAAAGACGTCAACTAACGCGCGTGCATTCCGATAGGGTTCATGGTTACTTCACGACTGGAAACTTAGTCAAGCTGAAATTGTACATTGGTTATTATATTTTTTTCCTTCACTTAAATTTCATGCAAGGTAAACTAAAATTTACTCCAATTTCAACAATATCAAGAATTTGTGCGTATTACGAAACTGTCGAATATATTTTCAATGTGAATTCACATTTTGTTCTATATTTGAAATCCGCATGATCCCCATGATTGTCAAAAATGAGTTACGAACTAGCATGCAACTTCACATCAGTGTCGGTCTCAGTGGAGGAGCTGGAGCTGGCGGGCGCGGAGGGCGCGGAGGTGCCGGCGGCGCGCACGCTGGAGCGCGTGCGCGAGCGGGCCTACGCGCGCGACTGGGCGCGGCTCGGCCTCGCCGCGCCGCCCTTCCGCCTCACGCACACCAACGCCGTCTACACGCTGTGCCGCAGGTACGTGTACAGTGGAGCTAGGGTTAGCGGAGGTGCCGGCGGCGCGCACGCTGGAGCGCGTGCGCGAGCGGGCCTACGCGCGCGACTGGGCGCGGCTCGGCCTCGCCGCGCCGCCCTTCCGCCTCACGCACACCAACGCCGTCTACACGCTGTGCCGCAGGTACGTGTACAGTGGAGCTAGGGTTAGCGGAGGTGCCGGCGGCGCGCACGCTGGAGCGCGTGCGCGAGCGGGCCTACGCGCGCGACTGGGCGCGGCTCGGCCTCGCCGCGCCGCCCTTCCGCCTCACGCACACCAACGCCGTCTACACGCTGTGCCGCAGGTACGTGTACAGTGGAGCTAGGGTTAGCGGAGGTGCCGGCGGCGCGCACGCTGGAGCGCGTGCGCGAGCGGGCCTACGCGCGCGACTGGGCGCGGCGCGGCCTCGCCGCGCCGCCCTTCCGCCTCACGCACACCAACGCCGTCTACACGCTGTGCCGCAGGTACGTGTACAGTGGAGCTAGGGTTAGCGGAGGTGCCGGCGGCGCGCACGCTGGAGCGCGTGCGCGAGCGGGCCTACGCGCGCGACTGGGCGCGGCTCGGCCGCGCCGCGCCGCCCTTCCGCCTCACGCACACCAACGCCGTCTACACGCTGTGCCGCAGGTACGTGTACAGTGGAGCTAGGGTTAGCGGAGGTGCCGGCGGCGCGCACGCTGGAGCGCGTGCGCGAGCGGGCCTACGCGCGCGACTGGGCGCGGCTCGGCCTCGCCGCGCCGCCCTTCCGCCTCACGCACACCAACGCCGTCTACACGCTGTGCCGCAGGTACGTGTACAGTGGAGCTAGGGTTAGCGGAGGTGCCGGCGGCGCGCACGCTGGAGCGCGTGCGCGAGCGGGCCTACGCGCGCGACTGGGCGCGGCTCGGCCTCGCCGCGCCGCCCTTCCGCCTCACGCACACCAACGCCGTCTACACGCTGTGCCGCAGGTACGTGTACAGTGAAGCTAGGGTTAGCGGAGGTGCCGGCGGCGCGCACGCTGGAGCGCGTGCGCGAGCGGGCCTACGCGCGCGACTGGGCGCGGCGCGGCCGCGCCGCGCCGCCCTTCCGCCTCACGCACACCAACGCCGTCTACACGCTGTGCCGCAGGTACGTGTACAGTGAAGCTAGGGTTAGCGGAGGTGCCGGCGGCGCGCACGCTGGAGCGCGTGCGCGAGCGGGCCTACGCGCGCGACTGGGCGCGGCTCGGCCTCGCCGCGCCGCCCTTCCGCCTCACGCACACCAACGCCGTCTACACGCTGTGCCGCAGGTACGTGTACAGTGAAGCTAGGGTTAGCGGAGGTGCCGGCGGCGCGCACGCTGGAGCGCGTGCGCGAGCGGGCCTACGCGCGCGACTGGGCGCGGCTCGGCCTCGCCGCGCCGCCCTTCCGCCTCACGCACACCAACGCCGTCTACACGCTGTGCCGCAGGTACGTGTACAGTGAAGCTAGGGTTAGCGGAGGTGCCGGCGGCGCGCACGCTGGAGCGCGTGCGCGAGCGGGCCTACGCGCGCGACTGGGCGCGGGGCGGCCGCGCCGCGCCGCCCTTCCGCCTCACGCACACCAACGCCGTCTACACGCTGTGCCGCAGGTACGTGTACAGTGAAGCTAGGGTTAGCGGAGGTGCCGGCGGCGCGCACGCTGGAGCGCGTGCGCGAGCGGGCCTACGCGCGCGACTGGGCGCGGCTCGGCCTCGCCGCGCCGCCCTTCCGCCTCACGCACACCAACGCCGTCTACACGCTGTGCCGCAGGTACGTGTACAGTGAAGCTAGGGTTAGCGGAGGTGCCGGCGGCGCGCACGCTGGAGCGCGTGCGCGAGCGGGCCTACGCGCGCGACTGGGCGCGGCTCGGCCTCGCCGCGCCGCCCTTCCGCCTCACGCACACCAACGCCGTCTACACGCTGTGCCGCAGGTATGTCTCATGCAGCAACAAGGCCGCAGGGGCACGGTCGCCATGTGATGTTGGCCGCTAAATGGAGTTACTTAGTCGACGAGATTATGAGTTTTTTCTGATGCAAGTAATAAGTTTGTGTGTGTTTGTGTGACATTCACTCGTACCTTAAGATTCGCATTTTCACAGCCTAATACTGTATGAGTATTCAAAGCTTCTTCTAATTTTTCCCTCATCAGTAAATGCAATATTTTCCTATTCTTTTTACATTAGAACGTTTTTCTACAAATTTCACATCGCAAAAATCGATAATATTATCTATAATTGTACTATACTCAAGAGTCCAGAAATTGAATTGAAATCGTTTTTGTGAGATAGAAGAATAAGAGATAGTGAAGCACCATTATTTATTATTTTTGGTAACGTAGTTCCTTATCAGACGGTACGGACTTAGCGGATGAGGGCTAGGCGAAAAAAAGTTAAGATTTTTTCGTCACGAAAACCTATCACGATCCTTTTTTAACTTCGTTCCAACAATTGAGGATTAAAATGTCAAAGAATGAGGATTAAAAAGAAAATGAGGATGAGGAATACGAACGCGGACTCGAACACGAACATGAAAATGATTATGTGATGTGAAAAGCAATATGTGTCAACTTTTCTCAACTTCGTTCCAACAAAATGTTCCACGATACTCACGCATTTTTTCATTTAAGTTTGATTCACGTTTTATTTGCTCGATATTTACATTTCATTGACATGATACAAATTTTATTTAAAATTATACATATACGACGAAAAAAACGGAGGAGGTTCTCAAGTCGACGCGTATATATATTTTTTTATATATGACCACGCATAACTTTTTACAGAGTAGTTCGATATTGATAATTATTTTTTTATTGTTAATATTTTTCATTAATATCATCAGGTTCAGATAGCTCTAACTAAGCTTATGTTGAACACAATATTTTATTATAACATTTATAACTTTCGCGTTTTGAACACATATTAAATCACGTCATTCATCAGAAAAAAATTTTTTTTTCTTAAACATGCAAAGAAATATTGATGTTATGTATGTTCCTTATAATAAGCTGCGAAGTATGACGTTTCAGGTGCGGCTAGAACAAGAGGTCTTTAATGGAATTTCATACAAATCTTGCAGGCCTAGGCCGGCAGCGTCCTCTTTTTTTGTGTTTTATTATTATTATTTCAGGATTTCCTGAAGGGGAACGAAAATTTGATTATTTTTGCGCTACGACGCACGGTTTAGGAGATAAAGCCCTATAAAGATTTTTTTTTCAGTCAGGCAGAATCAAATTTTTGTTCCCCTTTAGGAAACCCCAAAGTAATAATCAAAAACACAAAAAAGAAAAAAAAAAACCGTAATGGCGTGCGTGTAGCGCCAGAATAATCAAATTTTTGTTCCCCTTCAATACGCCACGCACTGAATAACCTATCACATTAGGACATGAAACAATCATCATCATCCTATTTTTTTTATTATTTCATTGCATGTTTGAGAAAAGCACTATACATACCTCGGCGGGAAATATGGGGTTGCCCCTTTCGTCCCGGCATCTGTAGTAATGTACTATTTTTATTTCTTTAGTTACCCAGCGGTGTTCCCCGTACCTGAGGGCGTCGGCGACGAGTCCCTTCGAAGAGTCGCTCGGTGCTATCGACAAACCCGCCTGCCGTGTCTCACGTGGCGACATCCAAGGACACATGCTCTTCTAGCCAGGTATTCTCACTTACACTCCAGGTTCTAGTAATCAGAGGGGAGACTAGCTTGTTCCCCAAACTGCTACGCTCGATACACGACGCGGCGCACTCCCTCCCTCTTCCTCAGCTTGAAAATTCACGAAGAGCTCGGTTGGACTGTAGTCTTAATAGTCAGAGTAACCGTTGGGTCAATGACTCAAATGGTATCCAATGGTGGATCAGGTAGTCTTAAGATCTAGCACGGAGATCTATCCTCTTTAATTGGCCCGTGGACAGACTGTGGCTTATTGAATGGCATCTGTCCGCCTCGTAAATGCTTTGCTTTTCCACAAATTAGCTTTGTACAACCAACAACCAATCATGGTGAGCATCTCAAAATTGGTCAGTGGACGACGTGTCCATATAATGTCATCATATAAGAGTATTTTACAGTACATATGGGGCTACTTTATAGCACTAGTGCGAGAAGTAGCATATTACGTTACTGTGTCGAACATTTAAAGGGCCATATGTACTGTAAAACGTTGTACGATACATGTGCGAATAGGTAATTCGCAACTCGTGTCGATTTAAAACACTCCCTTCGGTCGTGTTTTAATTTATCGCCACTCGTTTCGAATTTCCTATTTTTCGCACTTGTATCGTAATGTACTATTATCCCCTTATTCATAAACGTGTACTGAAGTTACGATGCCGCTGATCATCGTTTGTCCGTTTCCGACGTATTGGTATGATGGGTTAGTGTTAAATCTCCTGCAACAAAATTTGCGAATAAAAAAATTCTGAGCCTTTCCGAGAGAACCAACATGGCTTTGTTGAAACTGATTTTGACCACTGAATGCTTCCAACAGATCAGCCGCGCCGCACCACAAAGGAGTCATGGGCATGCTGAAAGGCAGCCACCAGACGCAAGGCGCCGCGCAAAGCGGCACTGAAACCACCTCTAGCTTAGAACAGGTAACGTCATACAAAATGTACCTTGTTTCATATATAAATAAAATTACCCTTTTCATTGTCCTTGTGTATGCTAAACACACTCCCACGTGTCTTGATCCAATTTTACATCTTGATAAAATTTGTATGTTCGGTTTCAGGAACGATACTTAGCAACGTTGGTAGCCTGCACGCCAGCGTCGCGCGGCGAGCTCGAAGATTCGAGTCTGAGTTTAGACTCGTTGCTGCTCACAGAAGAACCTACGCACACACCGCTGCTTAACAAGCCCGGTACCATGGGGTGAGTACGGTAACATCATTAAAATAAACACAGTTCTGTGCACGGGGTTTTAATTTAGGGTACGTAAGTAAATATTCTTTACAGTACATATGGTACTACTTTCCCGCACGCGTGCGGGAATGAGCACTTTCCGTGCATATGTCGAAACTTTAAAAAGCCACATATACTGTAAAACGTTGTACGATACACGTGCAAATAGGTAATTCACCACTCGTTGCGAATTTCCTAATTTCTGGACTTGTATCGTAAATAACTATTATTGCACCAACAATTATACATGTACATACATTTTAAAGGAAAATAGAACCAGGTAACTAGTACGGTCGAAATCAAAATTATACATATTGCCCATCACTTTTCTGTCTGTGTATGTATTTAGAAATTTGACCCCGCCCCTAAGATCAGTGCGATAAGGACAAGATCAGCTCTCAAAAATCGCAAAAATTGAAGTTTTTTACTCAACTGTTTCGTTCTCCAAAATTTAACCAATGGCAACGAATTTTGGAAATTAGAATATTCTGTATCGTTCTGATTTTTTCAAGTTGAATACAAGGCTTCTGTTTGGGCCTAGTTAATTAGGCATTTTAGGGATTGCTTGAAGAGTTCTGGCGCATAAAAAACAAAATCTGGTGCTGAGTAACCCGGCGAAATTAATAGTACATTACGATACAAGTGCGAAAAATAGGAAATTCGAAACGAGTGGCGTTAAATTAAAACACGACCGAAGGGAGTGTTTTAAATCGACACGAGTTGCGAATTACCTATTCGCACATGTATCGTACAACGTTTTACAGTACATATGGGCCTTTAAATGTTCGACACAGTAACGTAATATGCAAATTTTCGCACTAGTGCTATAAAGTAGCACCATATGTACTGTAAATGACTATTACAGTACATATGGGGCTACTTTATAGCACTAGTGCGAGAAGTAGCATATTATGTTACTGTGTCGAACATTTAAAGGGCCATATGTACTGTAAAACGTTGTACGATACATGTGCGAATAGGTAATTCGCAACTCGTGTCGATTTAAAACACTCCCTTCGGTCGTGTTTTAATTTATCGCCACTCGTTTCGAATTTCCTATTTTTCGCACTTGTATCGTAATGTACTATTAGATAGCTCGTAGATAGATATAACTAAAGTAATGAATGTTTATCTTGCAGAGCCGCCACACGGGGCTCTGGTGGCGTGGGCGGAGCGCGGCACTTCGGCCGCTGGGGCTCGCTGAAGGGCCGCCAGCCATCAAGCCTCGAGCTGTACCAGCGGCAGCGTCTGTCTACCGCCGATGTTGACTCGGGTATAGTGATAATTGTAATAGATCATATTATAATCGGTTTCAAAATGTATTTTGTGACATATAATAAAACAAAAAACATGTCTATTCCGGGGATCTAATGGTTGATTTTACCTCTAGGATCTTCTTCTATACCTGTTCAAGTTTTAAGCGGTCGATTTGGAATACTAGTTTGATTAAAATAGTATTTTATACAATCGTGATATTAAATAAAATAAATAAATAAATATTATAGGACATTATTACACAAATTATAATTTATTTATTTATTAAATTATTAATTTTATAGAGAGCTTTTCAGTCAAGTACCATGTTTTGGCAACGAAGCTAGCTGAGTTACCTAAGTAAGGTATGAGATTGCTTGATTATATCACTATTGTATACAATACTTTTAAAAAATGAAAAAAAAAAAAATATTTAGGTAAATATTTCGTTTTGACGATACAGTTAATGGAGTCCCCTAGTAAGTATATTATACCTGTAACAGGAGACCCCGCTCTTCCCAGACAACATTTTTGTATAAGCAATTAATTTAATATAATAATACTTAAAACCTAAATAATTAACGCGTGACTCCCGCCCCGCGCCCCGCTCCCGTTCAGTCTTTTCTATGGGAGCGCGGTGGCATGTAATTGGTCAATTTTTTTTAGGTGACGAAATGAATCTTATAGTCGAGTGGGAGCCCATACATGAAAAGTACGCAATTATAGTTTGGTATACGAAATCTTAACTCGACCATTACAGTCGACGAGTAAAAAATATTATTTTTCACGTCAGCAGCTGGAACAAGGGTAATTTGCTGCTTAAAAACAGTGAGCAAAACCGCATTTTGCTCACCGAGTGAGACAAAATAACATTCAAGTGACCTTTAGATTCGAATGTCATTTCAACGTGCGGGGCCTAATACAAGTTCGAAATATTTGGATTCTATTGTCTCGATCTTCAGTCTCGATCTGTCATTCGTTGAGATAAGACGCGTAAACAGCTGGGTAGATCACTGCCGCGCTAATGACTGTACAACCCTTCCGTCAAGTTTGAAAGATGGGTAGTGATGGTGAAAAGACGTTAGTGCTCAGTGAAGTGTTGTGCTACATAACGAATCGTATTAATGTGATCGACGAACCGACATTAATAAGAATATGTGCTACGAATTTCTCTGATAGTGAAATTGAGATGGCTAAGTCGAAGTTACGAGACCTGCTTGATATTCGGACAGCTTCCAGAAAGGGAGAGGGCAAAGCGTCAAAAAATATTCAAGATATTATAAAAGTATTGAAAGAGACGGATGATGACAAGTTGCCAATATTTGTCGCAAAAGATCTTCATCGAATTCCACCTATTACGTTTGACGACTTGGATGTCACAAGAATACTGAAGGAGTTAGCGACCTTAAGGTCCGAGTTGAACAGTGTAAGGTGCACAGGTATTACAAACAAGGAAGAAATAACAGAAGTAAAAAAGGAAATCGCAAAAGTTAAACTTATAATTACGACACCGATACCGCAACCTGTGTGTGAGAGTGTACGCGAACCGTTGCACAGTCAAAGTAACAAAAATGTAGTTGGGGGTAGCAAGTCTCCTAGTAGCAGTGGCGCGGTGAGTCAATGTCAACTGGTTGCAACACCTCAGCTTGGATTGGATAATGAACCGTGCGTTAATGACAATACGGTTGAATCTCTGAGTCATCTTAGCCAATGGGGCCCGCCAGCCTTGCCCTCTTTTGTAGAAAAAGATAACGAAAATTTACGAAATAAAAAGTCTTCGTTTCGTGATGTAGCTATAGCTAAGCCTAAGGTCAAGCAAGTAGATTCTGAAGGTTTCGAACTAGTAACGAAAGGTACAAAAAAGCCAAAACAATCCGTCAAAATGGTTAAAAATAGGTGGGGCAGCGGTGAAACCAGCGAAATGCTTCAAGCAGCGCCGAGTACAACTACACTGTACATCTCGCGTACGGAAAAAAACATTACGACGGAAAAAATTACAGAATACATCAATAGTAAAGGAGAAGCAGCTATAAAAGTTGAATACATCAAGCCATACCGGGAGACGACATTTAACACATTTTTAGTGACAATCGAAACTGACCGTTTGGAGACATTTTTAAGTAACGGCTTTTGGCCAAGAGGAATAGTGTACAGAAAATACATTTATAAAAGACCCAAACGTCACAATAACGCAGTAACAAACACATAGTCGTATATATAATAAATAATGGCCACTACAAAAACACGGCTCTTATCATTTAATTGTAAGGGCTTCAAACGTTCGCTACCTAATGTGCAGGAGTTAAGTAAAGAAAATGACATAATCGCGCTTCAAGAATTATGGATTCTGCCTGATGACCTTGATTTTTTGAGCCAGATTAACAAGGACTTTGGCTACCATGGAATATCAGCAATAGATACATCTGTCGGGCCGCTGAAGGGTAGGCCGTATGGAGGAGTTGCTGTATTGTGGAGAAAAAGTTTGTTTACTAAGGTTGTGATAATCGAAACCGGCTCAAAACGAATCGCTGCTATACGGGCGGAATTACCAGGAAATCGGAGTATTTTAATTATGTCGGTGTACATGCCAACCGATTGTGCGGATAACTTACCGTTATTTACAGAGTGCCTAGGCGTTATCAGTGCTATAATCGAAGACAATAATTGTGAGTGTGTGTTGGTACTTGGTGATTTTAATGCGGACGTGCGTGGTTCATTCGGTAAGGAACTGATAACCTACTGTAACGACCAGAAATGGATTTGTGCGGACATTGAACTGATTGGTGAGTCAAGTGACACATTTACTTTTAAAAGTGACGTGCAGGGCTCTAAAAGCTGGTTAGACCATGTTGTGGCCACGGAATCTGCATATAGGCTGTGTACTAATGCCAGGGTCCTATACGATGTTTATTGGTCTGACCATTATCCGTTACTTATTGAATGCGACTTAAATCTCATAGAAACAAAGACGAATCCTAGTAACAATATTGTAGTAAATAACATTTTATGGGGAAACCGATGTAATGAGCAAATAGAAAGGTATACCAAATTATGTACTAATTATTTAAGAAATGTTAACGTGCATATTGATAATTGTAGCGAAACATGCAATAACACGACGCATTCTTTAGTAATTGGTAAATTTTATCAGGAGATAATACGGTCCATTCAAACAGCTGCTAGGCAAACGTCTATCAGTAAGAAACGTAAACAAATCAATAAAATTACCGGTTGGAATTATCATGTGCTACCACTGTACAATAACGCACGCGAAGCGCATAAAGTATGGATATGGCACGGTTCGCCTTCTTCAGGTCCTATATTTGATGATATGTCCAATAAACGCAAATTATTTAAGAATAAATTAAGTTGGTGCCAACGGAACCAAGATATTATTAAAATGGATATTATAGCATCCCATAGGTCGGCAGGAAATTTCGTTCAGTTCTGGAAGGATACTAATAAACTAAGTTATAAACAAAGTAGACCATTATCAGTAAATGGAATTCAAAATGAAAAAGAAATAGCTAATTTGTTTATTAAGCAATTTAAAGTCGATAACTCACTTCTAAACTCATCGAATTCTCACTTGTTTGATAATACGCGGAACCGTGGTTGCCCGTCGACAGGTTCCGAGTTATTCATTACGCAAGATATGATATGGCAATGTGTTAGAAAAATGAAACGCGGAAAGTCGCCGGGCCACGACGGTCTAAGTATTGAACATATTTTGTATGGGGGCCCATTATTGCATGTAAAGATGGCGCAATTATTTAATTTGTGTTTAGCGCACGGCTACTTACCTGATGAATTTATGACTACGAATGTGGTTCCCATCGTTAAAAACAGGACTGGCGATCTTAGTGACCCGTCCAACTACCGACCTATCTCGTTAGCTACCGTGTTCTCCAAAGTTCTTGAACGATTAATTAACCCGATACTTGCCAAACACATACGTCTACACGACGCCCAGTTTGGGTTCCGTCCGGGTCTCTCAACAGATATGGCTATATTCTGTCTTAAAAACGTCGTAAACCGATATCTTAAGAAAAGGACGTCGGTTTACGGCTGTTTTCTGGATCTGAGCCGTGCTTTTGATACTATTGACTATAATTTATTATGGGATAAAGTATCAAAGGCAGGTGTACCGAGTAGAATAGCCACTCTGTTGAGATACTGGTATGGGAACCAGATGAATAGCGTTAGATGGGGAAATGCCAATTCGGACCCGTATAAGTTGCAATGCGGAGTTAGACAGGGTGGACTGACATCGCCATTGCTGTTTAATCTTTACATAAACGACCTGATAGAGGAGCTCAGCAGCGCCGCCGTCGGGTGTCATGTCGCGGGCGTATGTGCCAATAACTTTAGCTACGCGGACGATATGGCGCTGCTGAGCCCTTCTATCACCGGCCTTAGGATGCTAGTGTCGATATGTGAGCATTATGCTGCAACACACGGACTAAAATACAATGTAAAAAAATCTGAAATAATTGTTTTTAAATATGATAAGGGCCCAGATTTCGTTCCACCTGTTAGGTTAAACGGGACAGAATTAAAATGTGTAAGTAGTTTTAAGTATCTAGGGCATGTTTTGACAGAGAGATTAAAGGACGATGACGATCTCGAAAGACAGCGGCGGGCCATAGCGATGAGAAGCAACATGCTGGCACGTCGGTTTGCTCACTGTTCCGACCAAGCCAAAATAACTTTGTTCAAGGCGTACTGTCAGGCGTTCTACACTAGCCAGCTGTGGTACCATTTCACGAAACGATCGTTCAATAGACTTCGAGTACAGTACAACAACGCGTTTCGTGCAATGTTACGGCTACCGTGGCGGTGTAGTGCGTCTGGTATGTTCGCCGAGAACAGAGTAGATGACTTTTACGCTATAATGCGTAAAAGGCACTGGTCGTTTGTCGGGAGAGTGAGCGAAACGGCGAACAGTATTGTTAAAGTAGTGTATACAACCTGCTACTGTATGAGCAAGGTTTCCCCGCTGCACCTATATCTATAGTCTTAATTTTAATTGTATATTTTATTTTATTGTATTGTTGCTTTATTGTAATTTAATGGGTTAATACCTGAATAAATAACATTTTTTTATTTATTTATTTATTGTCTTTATCCCTTTCACGTCATTAGCAAAAAGAAAGAGACAGAAAAGTGCATACATAATTCAACGGTATATTGACGGTTTATAATAGACCCCCGAAATAAGTCAGACCGCATCGTTCCAAAACACCCTACGAGTCTTCATTCGTAATAATTAATTAATGAAATAAAAGTTTTAAATTTAATAAAAACACCATATTTTACGTATTTTATTATACAATCAAAACAATAAACTTATACAAATTTACGCAATTGTTACGCAGTAAATAATTATACTGAACTACTTTTAACGATCTTTACTATGGTTGACAAATAGTAGTATCCGCAATTCGGACCGGATCTTACGAAGTTTTTTTTTTACAAAAAAAAAGTTGTCGATTGAAGTGTCAATTGATGTTCGTTAATTCATTATTTTCGTATTATTTTATTGAAATTTCTTTCGTTTTGTTTTATTGCGGTAATTAAAGTTAATTGTTAGAATACCTTCAGAAAATATGAGTGAAATAGTGATCCGTCCGTCTGGATTACATTTTTTCAGGTTGTATTTTTTGATGGCTGACTGACGTGAAAAATTTTGTGTACTACACGAGATCAAAGTTATTTACATCTCGTGCGCTTTTGAGTCCCTTACTACGCTCAAGATTCTAAATTAGATTCACTCGCTACGCTCGTGAATCTATTATAGAATCTTTCGCTTGCACGGGACTCAAAACAAGCACTCGAAGAAATATCAAACTTTGCTCTCTTGTTGTACAAATAACTATTGAAGTCGACTTGTATAGTAATGTACACATGTTTTTGTTGCCAATGGCAGTATCGGGCGACGGCACGGGCGGCGTGCGGCGCGCGTCGCTGTACATCGTGACGGAGAAGGGCCTGAGCGTGGCCACGGCGGGCGGCTGCGAGCCCGTGCCCGCGGAGTACCCCGACGGCCGCGCCGCCCGGCACGCCTTCAAGAAGCTGCTGCGCGCCGCCGCGCCCTCCGCGCCCAACGCGCCCAGCGATCCTGGCTTCTACAGGTACCATTTTCACTCGATTAAACGTACAAGGTATGACAAAAATGGCGGGATCCGTTTAATATTATATGCATATTCGGTATCGTGTACTGATTAGGAAAAATTAGAAGTTTTTTTTTACACGAAATAAATAAATGTTTTTTTTTATGCGGCTGAGGCGTCCAAGTCGGCCAGCCCTCTATACAAAAGCCAAAAATTTTTCGCATAAAAAATATTTTTCTTCGGCTTTTTCCTAATCAGAATATGATACTGAATATGGCCTTAAACGGATTCCCACTATTTTTGGTACACTTTATAGTTCTCCAAATAGATAAATGCTCAGCAGCTACTATAAATAGCGTCAGTCCACTGAATTTAGTTCTCTATACATTAACAGACGATATTAAACAGTCCTTATGGCAGAAAAAAAATCTGCTGCACCGACCGATCCTAGCTTCTACGGGTATTAGCTGAACTCAGTTCGACTGAAAAAATCTTGGACGGAGTCAAATATCGGAAGTCACGACGACGTGCAGTCGTTTAATAACATAATTTAGGGTGACATTATTAATTATTTTGTTCTCAGATTGGTGGAGGAATCAGGCTGGCTATGGCAGTTACGGCACCTGTTCCAACTAGCTGGCTGCGTAGTGGATCTACTAGATCTGCAAGGTTCATCTGTGCTGCTGTCGCTCGAGGACGGCTGGGACGTAGTGGCGCAGGTATTATTGATGATTAAATGATCATTCGTGAATCTTATTGCAACTGGGTGCGGTCTTCTAATGGTCAGGAACAGTGCAGGTCACTGGTGGGTTTATAAGTTCCAATAAACGTCTAATTACCATTTGCTACCCAAGACTTGGTGGATTGTTTTTGACGTCGATCATTGCCCACGACCGGGCAACAGATTGCCAATGGTGATGCCATTGGCAATCTGTTGCCCGTGGGTCGCTAGACAACATGAAACTTGTTCTTATAAGCTCTTATTTAACTTGCAATATTCGTTATTTTGAAGTGAAAACTTCTTTAGCGGCGCTGTGCACTTTCATCTTTTCACATAAAACTTGAACGAGTTCCAAATTACTAATTGCAACAACGCAATCTTATCCATTTTGGGATCAAAACCGTTTCGATAAGCAAAAAATAGAGTATATTCCTTCGAACCTTTTCCAGAAAAGTACAGTTGCCAATTAAAACTTGTATCAAAATGAATAGTTTGACAATACCAAATTCTTGCAGGTATCATCGCTGGCGCAAATCTGCCTAGACCCCTACTATCGGACGATAGAAGGGTTCCGCACCCTCGTGGAGAAAGAGTGGCTGGCCCTTGGACACAAGTTCCAGCAGCGGCTCAATATCGGGCCTACTCCTCAACAGGGCTACACGCCCACCTTCCTCATGTTCTTGGACGCTGTGCACCAGGTTAGACCTTCACTGATAAATGTGTCCTACGTGCGACCCACACTGGTCATAAACAACAAGTTCTAGCAACAGCTCAACATCGGGCCTAATCGTCAACTGGGCTACGCGCCCGCCTTTCTCATGTTCCTGGACGCTGTGCACCAGGTTAAACCTTGATTGATGAATGTGTCCTGCGTGCGACCCACACTGGTCATAGACAACAAGTTCTAGCAGCGCCTACTCCTCAGCAGGGTTTAATTAAAAGGTAATTAAAAATCTCATCTCAGAGGGAGTAATTAAAAATAAAAATCTGCTATTTCGTGCGAAGGACTATTAGATCTCTAAAAGATGAACGCTGGTTTGTCTACTACCGGTTATCTTGTCCCTCTGGTGTCCTTGGAGTCTTTAATAGTTTTTATTTGTATTGGTAAACTTATTTAGCCATGACCTTTAAACCTTTGGTCTATTCTTGACTTGATTAACTCAAAATTTTCACTTGCAGCTCCAGAAGCAGTTCCCGTTAGCTTTCGAGTTCAATGATTACTACACCCGCCTCGTTGCGTACCACAGCACCTCATGTCGTTTCCGGACATTCCTGCTCGACAACGAGGCAGCTCGAGCTGAACTAGGTTTGGTCGACGAGCGTCGCCCCGATATCGGAAATCGATTGGTAATTATTCAAGTAGTAAATATTGACCAATTATTGATTAAGTTTATTTTAGATAATCTGTAAAAAAACATTTCAATTTTCATAGCTTTGGTTCAATCGGTTGGGCATAATCGGTACGAAAACACCATTAAAAAATCACTATAATAAACATGGTGTTTTCGCAGGGCGTTGAGACTGGCGTGACCGGTTCAGAAGAGGACGTGTATCGCGCGCAGCACGGCCAGTCGCTGTTTGACTACATCGACAAGCTGCATCAGAAGTCGCCTATTCTGTACAACTTCCTGTACACACCGGACCTTGACAACCCGGTAACTACCTATCCAACTTTTTTCTCTTTACAGTTTGGTGCCGTGAACAGGATACAAAAGCATTAAATTAAAGCTTCTAGCAGATATCAGAGTTTTATAGTGGAAGTTTTATTTTATTTTACGCCACCAAATTTTAGTCGCTTGAACGTCGTTTATTAACTGGCTGGTTCATCATCTTCCTCGCGTTGTCCCGGCATTTTGCCACGGCTCATGGGAGCCTGGGGTCCGCTTGGCAACTAATCCCAATAATTGGCGTCGAACGAAAGCGACTGCCATCTGACCTTCCAACCCAGAGGGTAAATTAGGCCTTATTGGAATTAGTCTGATTTCCTCACGATAGTTTCCTTCACAGAAAAGCGACTGGTAAATATCAAATGATATTTCGTACATAAGTTCCGAAAAACTCATTGATACGAGGCGAGGTTTGAACCCTCGACCTCCGGATTGTAAGTCGCACGCTCTTACCGCTAGGCCACCAGCGCTTCTATTAACTGACTGGTTAGTTGGACCTAATTTAAACTTTAATAAGATTAACTCGCAGAGAACAGTCAGTTTAGCGCCTTTTACGCACACTAATTTAATTTTACATCGGTTGGAATTATACAGATTGGTACTGCTGACATCTCGAAAAAAGAACTCTAGTTACAACACTTTAACGGGTCACCTATTGTGGAAATAACAATTTAAACCCCGTTAGTGAAGCCCTAAATATAGGAATACGTTCGCAGGTACTACGGCCGATGTCGTCCGTATGCAGCCTGGAAGTGTGGGAGTACTACACGCACGAGGAGCTCGCGCACGGCGCGCCCTACGACCTGGAGGCGCAGGCGCCCGACGACGAGCGGGAGCCGCGCGCGCGCCGCACCCTCACCTCCGGGTGAGAACTGAACCTTATGCCATCACAATAGGGCCTACAGTTATTTACGAACGATTTTAAAGATTGTTACCATTTTTACAAGCATTTACTTAGTTGCCCCTAACTCATTGTCTGTATGTCTGTAATCAAAGCTGAAACTTTGTATATTTATGCAAGTATTTGCACTGACCGTATTTGTTCAAATTGCTAACTATAAAACTTTTTGTTTCACAGATACGATAGTATACCCCGCGCCATGCCGGCTTCGTTCACCGGACTGTTAGAACGGATCCGTTCGCTAGAACTGGAGTTAGGGCACCTGCCGCAGAAGTGGCGGGTGCGCTGGGACCAGCTCGAACTGCCTAATACGCTAGAACTCCAGGTACATACTTTCTGCTTATAGATTCTTTCGTGTGGCTGATTTTATGACAGTTAGAAATTTCATGTTCACACGATCGTTGTGTTTGTGGTTTATTGTATTTTAACGTATTTTTCGATGTTTTTCTAATGCTAAAATCAGGCGTCGCTCACCCGCGAAAGGAAAGCGGCTGCCTTGCTCCTGGCTGTGACTCTCAGTTCAGAAACTATGGACACTCCTGGATATGATTATAAAAGGAGAGCTTAAGTCTCAGCCTGTACATAATTACAGGAATCACATCAAAGCTTATTATGTGTTGGTCAAGGTATCCCAAACGTGGAATTGAATATTGAAATGTCGTTGTAACAGCGCAACTCCTCCCTCTCTTCGTCCGTGGTCCGGCGCTGCACGCTGATGCTGCACAAGCGCGGCACGCTGGAGCTGCTGGTGCGCGGGCGGCTGGCGCGCGCGCCCGCGGCCGCGCCGCAGCACCGCTGGGGCGCCGCCGCGCACGCCGCGCCCCAGCGCTGCGACCACTGCGACCACCTGCTGTGGGGGCCCGTCAAGGTATACCCCTGCCACCCGCTGCCATAGTCGCCAGACCCTCGTGCTGCACGAGCGCGGCACGCTGGAGCTGCTGGTGCGCGGGCGGCTGGCGCGCGCGCCCGCGGCCGCGCCGCAGCACCGCTGGGGCGCCGCCGCGCACGCCGCGCCCCAGCGCTGCGACCACTGCGACCACCTGCTGTGGGGGCCCGTCAAGGTATACCCCTGCCACCCGCTACCATAGTCGCCAGACCCTCGTGCTGCACGAGCGCGGCACGCTGGAGCTGCTGGTGCGCGGGCGGCTGGCGCGCGCGCCCGCGGCCGCGCCGCAGCACCGCTGGGGCGCCGCCGCGCACGCCGCGCCCCAGCGCTGCGACCACTGCGACCACCTGCTGTGGGGGCCCGTCAAGGTATACCCCTGCCACCCGCTGCCATAGTCGCCAGACCCTCGTGCTGCACGAGCGCGGCACGCTGGAGCTGCTGGTGCGCGGGCGGCTGGCGCGCGCGCCCGCGGCCGCGCCGCAGCACCGCTGGGGCGCCGCCGCGCACGCCGCGCCCCAGCGCTGCGACCACTGCGACCACCTGCTGTGGGGGCCCGTCAAGGTATACCCCTGCCACCCGCTACCATAGTCGCCAGACCCTCGTGCTGCACGAGCGCGGCACGCTGGAGCTGCTGGTGCGCGGGCGGCTGGCGCGCGCGCCCGCGGCCGCGCCGCAGCACCGCTGGGGCGCCGCCGCGCACGCCGCGCCCCAGCGCTGCGACCACTGCGACCACCTGCTGTGGGGGCCCGTCAAGGTATACCCCTGCCACCCGCTACCATAGTCGCCAGACCCTCGTGCTGCACGAGCGCGGCACGCTGGAGCTGCTGGTGCGCGGGCGGCTGGCGCGCGCGCCCGCGGCCGCGCCGCAGCACCGCTGGGGCGCCGCCGCGCACGCCGCGCCCCAGCGCTGCGACCACTGCGACCACCTGCTGTGGGGGCCCGTCAAGGTATACCCCTGCCACCCGCTACCATAGTCGCCAGACCCTCGTGCTGCACGAGCGCGGCACGCTGGAGCTGCTGGTGCGCGGGCGGCTGGCGCGCGCGCCCGCGGCCGCGCCGCAGCACCGCTGGGGCGCCGCCGCGCACGCCGCGCCCCAGCGCTGCGACCACTGCGACCACCTGCTGTGGGGGCCCGTCAAGGTATACCCCTGCCACCCGCTACCATAGTCGCCAGACCCTCGTGCTGCACGAGCGCGGCACGCTGGAGCTGCTGGTGCGCGGGCGGCTGGCGCGCGCGCCCGCGGCCGCGCCGCAGCACCGCTGGGGCGCCGCCGCGCACGCCGCGCCCCAGCGCTGCGACCACTGCGACCACCTGCTGTGGGGGCCCGTCAAGGTATACCCCTGCCACCCGCTACCATAGTCGCCAGACCCTCGTGCTGCACGAGCGCGGCACGCTGGAGCTGCTGGTGCGCGGGCGGCTGGCGCGCGCGCCCGCGGCCGCGCCGCAGCACCGCTGGGGCGCCGCCGCGCACGCCGCGCCCCAGCGCTGCGACCACTGCGACCACCTGCTGTGGGGGCCCGTCAAGGTATACCCCTGCCACCCGCTACCATAGTCGCCAGACCCTCGTGCTGCACGAGCGCGGCACGCTGGAGCTGCTGGTGCGCGGGCGGCTGGCGCGCGCGCCCGCGGCCGCGCCGCAGCACCGCTGGGGCGCCGCCGCGCACGCCGCGCCCCAGCGCTGCGACCACTGCGACCACCTGCTGTGGGGGCCCGTCAAGGTATACCCCTGCCTCCCGCTACCATAGTCGCCAGACCCTCGTGCCGACCAAGCGCGGAACCTTACAACTACTAATGCTAGATAGAAACTTTTTGGAACTTTCAAAAAATTTGTTATTAAAATTTAAGCAATTTATGAAATTCTCAAACCGGTCCAGCTTCTTTAGGACCCGTTTCAATGGATTTTACTAAGAACGACCCTTATCTCAGAATACATTTTTCACTTATCAAAGTATGAATGTAAATAATTAGATGGCACTTTACAATTTGGTGCCTGACGATTATGAACAGTGAATTTAGCCTTCAATATGCCAAACTCCGTTTTTTGTTGTTCAGACGGGCGTCCGCTGCATGGACTGCGGCGCGAGCTGCCACGAGCGCTGCGCGGACCAGCTGACCGCGCCCTGCACGCGCTACAAGGCGCCGCCGCCGCCCGAGCGGGATAGAGACCCGAGGGCCTCTGGGGGAAACAGTAAGTCGTACTACCTTGCATACAACTTCATAGGAATCAACCTTAAACGGTTCTAACTTAACTCTGCACCGACTTCACAGCGTCAAAGTGTCATAACAATTTTTGATGCTCTGCCACACTGTTGCTTAGCATTACGGTGTTAAAAGACAGACTAACAGTCAGTTAAAAAGCTTTAATATGATCCATACTTTCTGGTAAGCGGTGGTGGCCGAGTGGATATGACGTCCGACTTTCAATCCGGAGGTCGCGGGTTCAAATCCTGGCTCGTACCAATGAGTTTTTCGGAACGTATGTACGAAATATCATTTGATATTTACCACTAGGTTTTCAGTGAAGGAAAACATCGTGACGAAATCTGCATACATCTGCGAAGAAATTCAAAGGTGTGTGAAGTCCCCAATCCGCATTGGGTTAGCGTGGGGACTATCGCGCACGAGAGGAGGCCTGTGCCCAGCAGTGGGACGTATATACGCTGAATTATTTTTTCCTGTAACAACTTTGTTTAAGTAATGTGGTATCAGCCAGGGATCGGAAACCGGTATTTTTTGTATGGGAACGAAAACGGTATTTTTTCGTTCTTTGTTAATTACTTCTTTTCTAATTAGGCAATCTAATAATACGAAGTCGTTATCTGAAAACACAACTGAGTCCTACATTTAGAGTATAAAATAAACCGAAATATATTGTTATTTCGATGTTTTTGCAAAAAACCGGTTCCGATCCCTGGTATCAGCAATCGCTGGGTATAGAAGTTAGTGTAAGTTCCACTTGCTCAATTTCCTTTGTGTTATAATGTCAAGCAACGAGAACTAATACCGGATGATTTAATATCCAGGTTTCATATTATTAAATTAAATTAGAGCGTAACTTCTAACTAGCGTGAAGTGGCGCAGGATAGGGCAGAGTGGCGCTCTCTTGTGTCAGAGGCCAGGATCCTCTTTGGGTCACTAAGCCAGTGAAGTAAGTAAGTAAGAGCGTAACTTCGATTGTATTGCGGTGGCTATGTTCTTGTGACTCTTTTGTTTTCTGATGTTTCTATACCATACCAATACCAAGAGGTGAAAATATTCCTGCGCCGCGTGAAGGCAACCCGAAAGTTAACTATCATCTGCAGCCAAATTTTAATCGTAAATCACCCTCACCAGGCGTCGGCACGCTGCAGTCATCTTCGCAGCAGTACTACGAGCAGTTCTCGTCCAACGTGGCCGAGAACAGGACGCACGAGGGCCACTTGTATAAGAGGGGCGCGCTCCTCAAGGGCTGGAAACAACGGTAATTATAATTACAAGCTTTTATTTAACTTGCCCTGTTAGTATGCATGGGACAAATCTTGCAAGTTAAATTTGACCCACTTCCCGGTTTCCGATGAAGCTGAAAATTTGCATACATAAGTAAGTCGGGTGACAATGCAATATTATGGTACCATCAAGCTGATCTGATGATGGAGGCAGGAGGTAGCCACAGGAACTCTGTGATAAAACAACGCAACCTAATTGTGTTTGGGGTTTTTAGAATTGTCTCAATGAGTATTAGTTGCCTGTGGAAAAGAAAGTACAGTCAGCGATAAAAGCTTGTACCAAAAATGAAATTTTTGCCAAAAACTTATTAATCTCTGTATCCCCTTACCTATGGTGAGAGAACAAATCTATTAAAGAAAAACTCGATTAACGCATTCACTGCCACCGACGCATATATGCGTTCACCGTCATACAAGTTTGTTCCTAGGCCACGCCCCCTGGCAGTGAATGCGTTAATAGACTGGATGAAATTCAATTATTTGTGAGAAAATAAAAACGGAAAATTTTCTCATTAAGTATTTTTAAACAGCAGATTCGTTAATTTCTAAGACGTTGGTTGGTAGTGGTGGTGCTTCAACATCGTATGCACAATTTTCTTAGTTGAACAATTCCGCGCTGGTTGTCCCACTTCCTATCGATTATGGCAGAGTTCAAAAATTCCGTATACAGTTTTCTAAAATCTTCACGTATGTGTTGCTTGCATAATTAATATAGTATTACTCTTACGGTTACAGGTGGTTTGTGCTAGACTCCATTAAGCATCAGCTTCGCTACTACGACGCGATGGAGGACTCACATTGCAAAGGCTTCATTGGTATGTTCCAGATGCATTGTAGTGAATAATCCTTTCCCATCGTATTTTGTCGGACGTTTCTGATAATATTTAATCCCGTAACGCCCAAAATGTATATAAATACTCAAGGATTTTTTATAAACAGTAATATCATATTGAAATTCGACAAATCCCTATAATTTGGTTCCAGACTTAGCAGAGGTGATCACGGTAATGCAGGCCCCGCCCGCGCCCGGACCGCCCAAGAAATGCGACGACCGCTCGTTCTTTGATGTAAGTTACATTTTCTAACCATGTTAGTCAGGTATTGGTTAAGAGAATATATTGTAATAGAGTGGTAAAGTCTAAGAAAACGTGAACAAAATAACGGAATAGTATGGGAATTGACAGAAACACACGTAGCATTTTTGCCATAGTTGGCCACATCAAGCGCTGTGATCGTTCCGGCTTCCCCCACCACCCGCTTTGCACGCTTCCAATAGCGTCATCTAGTCTATGTGCCAAATTCGAAGCACGAAATTGTCATAGATTTTACCCATCATATTCAATTAATGTATCTTTTGTATTGGCATATTATGTAATATTTTCAGGTCAAACCGAACCGAACTCTCGGTTTTCGATAAGGTTTATTTCTAATTAAATCTTTTTGGTTGTTTATTATAGCAGTGAATTTTCAATAGCAAGTCAACTACATTACGATTTTCACCACAAAGTGTCAGACCCTTCAACGTGCATGGTTAACATACAGAGCAAGATTGAACACGAAAGAGGGATGTATGGGTTGAATAAAAATTCCCTATAACAATAACATTATTTTGATATACAGCTACGAACGAGCCGACGCACCTACAACTTCTGCGCGAGCGACGCCAACGCGGCGCAAGAGTGGATCGAGAAACTGCAGGCGTGTCTGCAGTGAGCGAGTCACAAACTTCACGCTGTCCTCTTTCGTCGGGAGCGCTGTGAGCGAGATAATAGTCTAGCTAATAGTGTCAGGCGTTTGTAGGTCGTTTTACAAAAAAAAAGTTTGACATAAATGATACAATACTGTTTATTGCACACCTCTAACAGTTTACATTCAAACAGAGACATATTGACAAACAAAATAAATTGTAAATGAACAATTTATTTTTCTTTATTTGAATCCATTTTTTGGGATTAGTTATTTGGAAATGCTAGCATTATCTTTATTTTTAAATATGAATGTCTGTACTTTGCACGCGCGCTAAAAACAAAAACCCAAAAATGGAATTAAAACTTGTTTATTATAGACGCCATCTAGTACCTTACATTTTGAATACCTTGAATTGTAGTTTAACTAAACTGATTTAAAAGTATTTCAATAATTAAATCGTCAAAAAGTGTATGACTAGTGAAATATACCTACAAATGACTAATATTAAAAAAAGTGACGCGATCTCACGGTCCCGCGCCATCTAGCGTAGTTATTGCGTAAACAGCTTCACTATCGCTCTTTTTTTTAAGAGAGAGTTGAAAATCCGCTGATGATTTTTTAGAAGTTGTTTACCCAGCTAGGATAATTGTCGACAAATATATAGTGTTGTTATGTTGAATTTGTACATATTTTATCTTTAATTATTGTTGTGTAAAGACTTTCGTTCCATTATATGTAATTCAGTTCGTAGAGCCTCTGTCGCACGTATTTACTCACACGTGTCTTCATTTGAGCGTATTCGGTGTTGTAATGTGTATTTTACATGCATATTTCTATATTTAAGCATTCTCGGTGGCCCATGAGGGGCACAGGCTCAAATGGTGACATGGCCTTAGTGTGACCGACGCAACGCGAGTTTAGTTCTAAATATAAATTATATTTCTTAATGGAAGATATTATTTTTTACTCGGGAATCTCGTTGCAATGAGCCACCCTCGTTTATTGTTATATACTCATTGATAATTTTGTATGTTTTGTAAATAGTGATATCCACATATCAGCCGCCGCGACGCCCTGAATTTAACCTCTATACGCTGGTACAATGCTTATAGCCACTGACACAGCATTCTTCTCTTTCTAACTTTATACGCTCGGATTCAATATTACTTCAGTAACATTCTTGTAAAATAACGTCTGAAAAACTTCTATCGTTCATGAGACACTACAACTTTTCCGATCGGCATAAAAGTGATTTTGGCTTTTTATATAATCATTTATCATTACTGTTTATTTTTACTTGTAGCAGTGTCCGTCAATTATTTCAACGTCGTAAGGCCCAATGTGCATTACAAAGACATTCCTTTTCAGTCTAATTAGGACCTGTCATAAAGCGAATAAAATAGCATTTCTTATTTCATTGCCTTCTCCAACAGACGAAAATAGCCCCAATTAACTATACAACAAGGTTCAAATAAAAAAAAGAATTGTTTGTATCGTGAGCCTTAGAGGATAAAAGAGACCAATATAAATGTCTGCTTATATTTGAGACTTTGGGAGTAGCGTAACTGCTATAGTAATATTCAATCCGTAACGCGTGAGAGACAGATGCAGGTTATTAGCACTATTTAACTCTGTAACCAAGTCTAATGCAAATGCTTATTTACATTCTGTTATATATGTTGGTGTTTATATATGTAAGTAGGTATGTATACAGTAAGCGCCAGGCAGGCGGAGTTTTATATTGATTTCAGGCAAAAATCCATATAAAGATGCAATATAAATCTATTGAGATCGTCAGACCTGGCGACTGTATATGATTATTGCTAAGATTGTTATGTACATATTATTGACGTGGGGTCCGCATTCCGTCGCGGTGGGCGAGCGGGATATGAATGTTGTGTTGTGTTTGTGTTGTGAGGGCTCGGTCGATGCTTTGTATTTTATGTGTCAGACGCGCTTCACACTCGCTAAATGAAACATTGCTCTTTTTAAGTCTACTTCGATTTAGGGCCGCGCCACACCAGCGTCTCCCGAGCGTCGGCGTCTAGTCAGCGATATAGAAAATCGCTGCGCAGTTACGCCAACGTTGCGTCAAATAGCAGCCATAGACTTGACTAGACACCGACGCTCGGGAGGCGCTAGTGTGGGGTGGATCTTACACAAAGATGGCATGTCTCGTTGCTGTTACAAAATAATGTTGTTAAAAGCGATATTTCTATTTGCATAAGCTTTATTATCATCAGCAGGAGAAGGTATTTAAATTTTGCTTTGATTTTCTTTTTTAGGATTTAGTTATTGGTTCTCTATCGCTGCTGTGCTAAATTAAAAGCGACTTAAAGTATTAATAAAAAATTGAATTGAATTATTGATTTGTCAAAAGCTCGCAGAGTTCTCACAACACTTAGATGTACGCGCCTGTAGCGCTGTAGAGATTATTCGTGCCAAATATGCACTGAGTGCGATCAGAATTTGCTTGCTCCAACACGGGCCGTATACTCTTAGGCCCCCAGGCCGTGCAAGGATTTATTGGTCTAGAAAGGTCTTAAAGGGCTCACGAGAGTCACGAGGCCACTGTCATACCTATCAGAAAGTGAAGTGTGTGACAACAGCATTGCCATCACGGTATAGGCTCGGCCCGATAGGTCTCTGTGAGCACTACTGGTAAGCTTTCGCTTGGTGTTTCACCGCCTTCTGTAAAAAAATAAGGGGCGATTGGCATTTAATACGTAGTACACTTAACTGATCACCGGTGGACCTTATGTCTTGGAAATAAAGTTTAAAAATTGCCAGTTAACAGCGTGAACGGTACGGGAGCACTTATACCTTTCATCACCAAATGTCAGCGTATATTATATGTATAAATCCATTGGACTAATGGCACATACCTACAAAATAGGATACAGATGTAGTGAACAATCCTTTGCCATCGTATTTTCTCGGAAACGGTACATTTTTCGTCAGTACTTTTTGTACTAGGGCTGACTGAAATATAGTTCGTGTCATCCACGATGACGCTCAGATTTGTTAAATCTAGCCTTTAATAACATGACAATACGAGTCAAAGCACACGTGTTCGTGAATGACACGATCTTTAGCATAACATGTTCCTGCGTTTCCGTGAAAATACGATGGTAAAGGATTATTCACATATGTATCAACCTGCAACCATTGCTATTTATAGAAGGACCCGTGTTTCAAAATTGATTTGTCTAAAATGCCATAAACACCACATAGAAAGTATTAGAAACAAAATATTCTGTAAGGAGCTGCGTGAACGGCTACTTTTAGATTTAAACTTATGTCGAACATCGTTAATGTTTTTCTACTTTACTCACAAAACGGGTCCTAAACTAGATATCTGTCACTATTTTAGATTCCCTGGCAGGTAAGACGAAAAGGTTGAGCATTTCAAAGATTATGAATAATATATAAATTACGTATGATCAGTATGGTTTTGCCAACGTTTCACAAAAAAAATGGCTTATCTGCTTTCCAACCCGCTTAGACTAAATGACTCTTTTTTTTCTATTTTATTCAAATGTTTTTATTATTACACTTTTTACATATAGTAAAACCCGTACGAAGGATGTTCTGAGGTTGAAGGGGCAAAATGCTTCTTCAAACTTAGGCGTATTATACCTCTATATGAACGCATGTAAGTAATACAAGCAGAAGTAAATTTTATCTTTATTTTTTAAATACTTGACGGAAGTCAAGTATAGACGTACTCGTATAGTCTTTAGAGGAATCTAAAGGCCAGAGCACACCGGATGCGTGTGCGTAGACGTGCACGTGAGCGCGCGCTAAAATATTGGAGCCGTGCATGCACACGTCACGCAAGTGGTGCGTCGTCTCACATATGGATCTATATTTTACAATGGGCACGTGCACGTTTGCGCACGCAGATCCGGTGTGCAGAGTCCTTTAACTAGAGCCATTCCTTTCTACTGTTAAAGTTATTCAGCTTAACGCCGTTAAGGTTAATTAGCTTTAATGCATGTTCACCCTTATGCATTGGGTTTAATTCGGTCGTGCATACAATTTGATTTTGCTGCGTTAACCTCTTTGTTACCTCTCGAGCATCAGTTGAGTGTGAATCAGTGTAAGAATTCATTGCGATGTAAAGCAGGTTTCACTATACCTACCTAGTTATTTATGCCCGGGGCTTCGCTTGCCCGACAGCAGCCGCTTCTGTTCGAAATAATCTGTGTGAATATGACCGTTCGTCCCGTTAACTATGTTCATAGTTTCTGTGAGCTGACCCAGCCTCGTATGTGCTGTGTACCGTGAAATAAAGAGATTTTTCAAAATAAATAGATTTTTATTTTTAGTCTGTGCGAAAAGAGAAGAGTCGTTGAATGTATGGGACCTAATACATTCTACGACTCTTCTCTTTCCGAACAGACTATACCTATTTTTTTAAAAGAGTGTGTACCCTTTGAACGCCACACTACAGAATAAGTATTAGTTTTATAGTACAGAAAGGAAACTTCCTACAAAACCGAAGTTTGACAGCGATTCAGGGCCGAATCATGTTATCCCTTTCTAAGCTATGGAACTATCCCTTTCGGCTATTTAGGTTTATCAAAATTCTTGCAATTATAATTATCTGTGGTTGTGCATGCAAAGGAACGTCAAGTTGTATCAACCCTAATAATTGCTCGGAGCAATGCTGAGCCGAACGGAGCAGAGAAAGCCCGAACGCTCTAGTTTCCTCCCCCTGGCCACACATTGTATTGTAATTGTATTCTTGTTTGATGTCACATCAATGATGTGCACATTAGTAAGATGTGTGAAGCGCTTTAAAGAAAATGGAATGGGGTTATAAATCCAATCCACATGCGACAATCAAACTGGCAATTTGGTCAGAAATATAAAATGGGCGTCAATCGTATCAGCGTCCATACATGCAAAATTTAATCAACAATCCGACCAGCGCTCAAGGCTGTCAAGCCCGTTCCGTCAGTAGACAAACCTCCATGGGCCCTCCACACTCGTGCACGAATCGAGGCACGAAGCCGCGAACGCGAGTGTGGATGGCCCTCGCGTCGATTTTGCAGATTGTTCACGCCTTCGCGCCTTATTCCCCGTTTTTTGTCGGTATTTGGCCCGCGTCAAAGGAGACGCGAAGCGCGAACTTGCAAGACTCCACACTCGCAATCGCTTCGCGCTGCGATTCGCTCCCGAGTCGGTTAATCTGTTAAACTATCATAACCCTCTATGGCGGCTACTTAGTTATATTGGATGCGAACTTGATCAACCAAAAATCAATTTGACAGTTCCCAGTTTGAATCCGTGCCTTGCCGCAAACTAAATCCGATCAGCTGACGCTTCGGCGCCATCTGGCCGCGAACCAAACTGCGAAATCGCCGTGAAATTGTGCGAGTGTGGAGTCTAAGTCAACGTCGCGGTATGTTCGCTCCGCGAAGTCGCGCTGCGATTCACGCGCATAGTCTGGAGGGGACTTAACATGGCTCGCATTAATAGATTTCTGATATCGCCATCTTCCTAATTTTGTTTTATAAACTATCCTTTAACTTATCCTCTCAACACTCACTATATACTACTCTTTGTGGCATATACTTACTTTAACTCTTTGTTCCCGGCGCGACAATTTTCGTGAATAAAATTTAATTATCTGGCCGTACTATATTTGGCTGAGCAATATAAACGCTAAATAAAAAAATAACTTGTCAAGGTCAAGTTGTCAGTTGTCATTCATAAGCATTACTAGACTATTGGCACTGGCAGAATCATCAACACCTTGATGGAGCCATAATACGAAAAATTTATTGATTGATTGAGCTTAAAGTAATAATGTGGTGATAATATAGTGCTCTTAGGTATCACTTTGATCTCGAGTCAACCGGAGTTTACCGGAGTGATTATATGCTCTTTGTCAACCGGTTACAACGTAACTTGACATTGGCAAAATTATCTCAGATTTGATGGAAAATTATTTTAAAAGAAGAAGAAGGCGGTTACGTTTTGCGGTTTTGGGTTTTTGGAATATCATATCATCGCTAGCCGAGCCGTGCATGTATTCATTTTATACTGTATATGACAGTGTAGATAATTAAAACCAAGTTCGGTACACAACACCTCTCGTGACTCGTCAGCTCGTCACCGACTGCGTCAGTCAAATAATATCCGCAATTCCTCATCAAGGACCAGCTATTCGAAAGAATGCACGCTTCTCTACTAAGAAATAGCGTCATAGATCCAGTCGTAAGTGTACCCGTTATGTCTACATATATATATGTATATATAGGTCCAGTCGTAAGTGTACCCTAAATAACGAAGCCGGATCGCGAGCTTAGGATTCGTAAGTGAGGTATTTATTTATGTATATGATTTTCGTCATACTTATACAACGAACTAGTAAATGTAAGTATTGTCTGTTTCATTCCACCTCCTAATTAATGGTTGGGTATTGTTAGAATATAAGTTTTGGGATGTGGTTGGAACAAGTATACAATTTTATCACGAAAGAGGTTAAATATAAAAGTGGAAAAATTACTGCCTTGGATGAGACTTGGACTCACGGCCTCTGGATAGATACTCCAACACTCTGCCAACTGTTGCCATCAAGACCTCATCTATAGCCAGCAAAATCTTCACCATATAGGTCTAGGGGACCTTAACAACATCTATTGTAAGAGTGTTACACTTCTTAAATGGCTACCAAAGTTCCAAGTCATATTGGAAATTCACCAGTTATGATGCAACTACCCATACTGAATTAATTTTTAAGAAGCAGAAACGTCTGCGTACGATGCTATTAAGATTAGAATACATTTTAAACTCACAGCCTCTGGATTTTATTCTAAGCTTAATAGCATTGTTCGCAGACATTTCTGCTTCTTAAAAAATATATTTAAAAAGAGGTTATACTTATTCAGGTTACCATTCAATAAAAGTGAGTTTTGATGTGGATGATTGCTGGAGTTTCTCTGAACTGCAGACTTGGAACTTCACAAGCTTTAAATTAAATACTCTTTTTCAGTGTGCTTCTCTGATGCAGTTGCTACTTGATTTACAACTCTTTTATACAAGAGCCATTAATTCTTGGTTTGATGTTTTCAACCTACAGTAAAGTTATTTCAAAGAAGCACCAACATTTTCCTGTAGTTTTAGACAAGAGCGATAAATTCTTGGTTTGATGTTTTCAACCTACAGTCAAGAGCCAAAGCTATTCAAAGAAGTAGCATCAAAATTTTGCTTTGAGACTTTTAAGTTTTTACGCAAGAGCGATTAATTCTTGGTTTGATGTTTTCGATATAGTGTCAAGAGCCAAAGCTATTTTAAAGAAAAAGCACCAAAACTTTGGTTTGAGACTTTTACATAAAACAGTATCAATTTATTTGATTAAGAGGACAAAAGAGCTGGTGGCCTAGCGGTAAGAGCGTGTGACTTGCAATCTGGAGGTCGCGGGTTCAAACACCAGCTCAGATGAGTTTTTCGGAACTTATGTACGAAGTATCATTTGATATTCACCAGTCGCGGTGAAGGAAAACATCGTGAGGAAACCGGGCTAATCCCAATAAGTCCTCTAGTTTACCCTCCGAGTTGAAAGGTCAGATGGCAGTCGCTTTCGTAAAAACTAGTGCCTACGCTAATTCTCGGGATTAGTTTCCAAGCGGACCCAGGCTCCCATGAGCCGTGGCAAAATGCCGGGACAACGCGAGGAAGAAGAGGATTATTGAAAAGTTTAGAACTACAAACATTACATTTTCAATAGATGACGAAAATCATGTTGGTTTAAAAAAAATAATACTTTATTCAAGACATACTAAACTTGGCGCTAAGAAATTTCAGCTCTTGATATAAATAATATGATATTTCAAATTGAGTAAGTAAGTTACTCCTGAACCAATGCTTTTTCTTGTTTTATGGAGAAATATAATTCTAAATTCAATTATGAGTATCTAACCCCAAGAGGCAATGTTTCTTGGCACAAGTTCTTTAAGTATTGCACTAAGACACTTAGGTTCAATTAAAAGAATACAATACATAAAACAAATCGCAAACGCTCTTGGTGAGAATATTAAGCTTTAAAAAAAAAAATTATAGCTATGATAGAGAATTGAATTTTTTAGCTTGAATAATAAACTTTGAAATATTTTATATCTTGACGCAAGAATTTTATTGTTTCCTTATATAGGAAACACAAAATGTCTTGACACAAGATTATTTACTTGGCTGGAGAACTATTTTTTTTCTGTGTACCTACCTACCTACAAATGTTTCTTTTCTTTTCAGGGCTGGGTGCAAGCATGTAAGCTACGTTGTTGAGTCTTAATCCATTCTGATTGGATAAAAAAAAACTATTAAATTCAGCAGTGGTTGAGCCAACTCAATCCGAAACCTCCGCGTTTTTCATGACCCGGTGGCTATAAAAATGGTTTACAATGGTCTAGTAAGGAGTAAGCTGGAGACTTTGTCGATCATATGGAACTCCTACGAATCGACGTGTGACTGCTTGAGAAGGTCCAGAAAGCGTTTTTAAGGTTCCTTTATAAAAAAATGGATTCTATCCGTACCTGTACCCGACAAAGTATCTTCTCGGCTCCCTCGGGTACAATTCCTTGTATACTCAGCAGGTCTTGCTCAAAGTGATAAATGTTTCTATTACTTGCGCTACAGTCGTCAGTGGTCGCTACATCGTCGCACATATTTTTGTTTTTTTTTTTAATTGCTATCCGCTTCTAAGTGTTCGGTTCGGATGATGGCTGCGGTGATAATTCCATGGGACCTGCAGGCCATCAGGAAATACGCCGGTTATGTAGAGCCGTGCGTCTACTTCTGCGTCATTTTATAATTTTGATTTTTATAGAGAAAAAACTTATTTCATGATGGACGTCATGTAGATTTGTTAAAAAGATTTTGGCCAACATTTCTTTTGTTTTTAATGTTCTCGCGGTCGAGATCCGACGCACATGCACTTCATTAAATGTGCAACACATAGGTATAACGGCGTCGGCTCAAACTTATTGTAGAAAGCAATACTTAGTTTTAATATTGCAATAATGACAGTTAATTAAATGCGTGCCAAAGCATTTGGCGTTAATCAGCGCGAAGCTGAAATCTGTTATCATTATCACTCCTCTAAACGCAGGGCAAAACCTCTTCTTTGTACAAAATACCTTAAATTAATTCATAATTTTAATCAGTTGTTCGTTGACGTTGTTCTTCTTTCTATTATTCATTTTCAGTGGGTACTATCCGATAAGCTTATGTTTTTGATAATTTTTTAATTTCGTTGTATGTCGCTATTCGAAAGACTTGTCGAGATACAACTACTCCCTAATTATTAACAATTCGATAACAAAAACCGTAAAAAAATGAAGAAAATGGTTATACGAATGGACATGTATTTTTTTCCGTGTATAGATTTAATGGATTCACTTACCCGATCTTTCGGAGTTCGGCGTCGATTAGTTGTCTGACGTGTTTTAATTCGTATTCAACAGCAAACAATCTCTCACGACAGTAGTAGCAGGTTGTGCCATTTTGTCCTCTGGTGCACCGACTAATCTCCACCTTAAGGTGGTCCAGACGCAACTTTACCTCGGATTTTCGGGCGATCAGGTTGTTTCATTCCATGTTTATGCTAACCGTACAAAACTGAACCTTTGGCATTAAAAATACCTGATGACCGTTGAATTCCTACGCAACAATAAATGTCAAAGGTCGTTGCATGGAATTATAAGTTCCATGTGATATTGCAACATTGTTATGGGGGAAATACTATTGATAACTTAATATCGTCGAGGGAGCGAATGGTGAGAAAATGGAATTGACAATATTTTATTTGTATAAAACCTGAAATTTCACATACAATTTGGAAGAATTTTGCTTCTTGAACACTGCAATTTATTCATATAAATGTAATATCGCTTATTACAAAAAACACAAAAGAATAAAAAATATGTTGCGATTTTACCATTCGACACGAGAAAAAATTTGCTGTCATAATATTGGATATGACACTGTCCAGTAAATACGACGTATTGATTGCCAAATATTGCTTATTTATTGTAAAATAAAATTCATATGTACAAATTTAAAATTTAAAAGTAAAAAAATTAACATCTAATGACACAAAATACACCATCGACGAATAACAAAACGTCAAGAGACAGCTTTGCGATCTAACATGACAAGATTTGCAATGGCGTGTTGTATAAAACCTTTAAAAAATATATCTCATATTTTCATAAATCGCTTTCTATCTACGAGTTCTATCAACAAAAAAAAAAAAACTTCCAAATCGACGTTCCATAAAGTAAAGATTATCCCTCCAAGGTCCTTGACTGAATTTACAGGGTTTATAGCCTGACCACCTAGCGTATAGTGAAAGTTAATGGGGCATTGACCATGTGTAAATGTCATTATTTGGCACTTGCTGTTGTTGAAGTGAAGTTTGTTCGCGATACTCCATCGATGTACCCGATCGAGATCCTCCTGAAGCTTCAGGCAAGCTGACTCCTACTCGATGCCCATCACCAAGCATTTGGCATTCTGGAGGTCCCCTACAATTTCGTTCACCGTTATTAGGAACAGCAGAGGTCCCAGTCTTGATCCTTGACTTACTTCGGATCGAGTATGGTAGGGAGAGGAGATATAGGGTCCATAATTAACGAATTGTGTTCCGTCTTTTAGGTAGTTAGGAAAAAAACGCAAGCAGTTTCTGGTTGAACTCGCAGAGCTTAGATAGTCTAGCACGTCGTTATCAACGGTATCAAATGCTATCTTATATATACTATAGGGGAGACCTAGGAGAGTTGACACAAAATTTACATTTCCGAACATAGCTGCTTTATTATATAAGCTAGAATTGCAAAGAATATATCATTGGAAAGCAAATTTCATCCTTTAATTATAAACATCAACAAAATAAGTAATTAGCATTTAGAACTATTTATAAATATGGTATTTCCGCATCAAGTCAGTCTGTTTCAACCCTCCTAGTACCGAGATAAGTTGAAACAGGTACCTGGGCAAGTTGACACATAGAGAAAGATCAAGCATTTAAGGATAAAAAAACGCAATGGAGAGCTTGAAAACGATTTAATATCAAAATAAACATCTTGACCTCAACACAATGAAGGAACTTCTTTTGAGATCAAGGCAAAAAAACTTTTGTAACTTAAAATAGTTTTCCCTTCATGAGATTGCGAGGAAGGCAGATAAATAGTTTAATTCTAACTTGCACATAATCAGTCATGTTCTTTTAAGAAGGTGACATTTACCTACATTCTAACTTGTACATAATCAGTCAACTTCTTTTAAGAAGGTTACATTTACCTACCTACATTCTAACTTGCACATAATCAGTCATCTTCTTTTAAGAAGGTTACATTTACCTACCTACATTGTAACTTGTAGATAAATAATCAGTCATGTTCTTGAAAGAAGGTTAGGTACATTTACATTCTAATTATTTATCCACACTCGAACATATAAACATCAACAAAATAAAGATTTACTTAATCAAAAAAAATCTCACTGAGATTGGAAATCCTTCCAACATATTAATTTACTTCTTGGTTAACCACACTCGAACATTTAAACATCAACAAAATAAAGATTTACTTAATCAAAAAAAAATCTCACTATGAGATTTGAAATCCTTCCAACATATTAATTTACTTCTTGGTTAATAGAATTTTTAATAGTTTAACACAAGATAATACAAATAAACAAATAACAAATTCAATCAGATAAACAGTTTTGGCAGATATAGTTTAATTCGCCAGTTGTGCATTCTGCATGAGCCCAACCTTTGCAGTCTATACACTGCACCCATTCCTCGTTGGGTCTACTATTCTTTTTCCGGCGTGTCCGTTAAAACGGCTGACTTAACTTTACGTCTGTTCTGCGTACATTTTCGTGGTAAAGCTTTGGGTAAAGGCCTAATAATCTCGGGTGTAAATATTTTGACTGGAGTCTTATCCGAAGCAGTAACATTCGATCCAGAAGGAATAGGCTCACCAAGTTCGTGGTTGGGTCGAGCAGCGCTAGTATCCACACCAGATTCGGATATAGAAGAAACAGTTTCTTCTGGTTCATGGTTTAGCTGAGTTGCATCTACGACTGGAAGAGGAGTAGACATATTTGCATTGTGTCTGCTGTGACTGGGTTGAGGCAATGGGGAATCATGTTCTAACACAGTACTATTCCCCGGAACTAAAGTCGCAACAGGAGCAGAATTTGTGGAGGTGCTTGCTACCGGATCCGCGAGCGTTGGCCTAGTTTCTGCCCCTTGGTTTTCCGTTGCTCTGGGTTGCATTTCGTTTAACGGACGATCGGTAACTTGACTTGGGAGGAAGTCTTGGGCTGTAAAAATATTTGAATTCAAGGGCCAGATACCACATGCTGAAAAACCTGACGTTATATTTCTTCCTGTGACTGCAACTTCCATGGCCGTTTTTACTATTCCAGGCACATCATATATCGTCATCGTTTTTGCTGGGTTAGTTCGCATCCAGCTATCTGCAGAGGTATTTATTGCTTTTTTCAATGGGCCGAATACAGCACGATCTAAGGGTTGCAACTTATGCGTGCAGTGTGGAGGAAATGTTAACAATACTATCCCGTTATCCTTGCAGAATGTAATGTTATTCACGGCAACGTGAGAGCTGTGATTGTCGAGAATCAACAACGCTTTTTTATCGGGTGACGACCGAACATGCCTGTGCAAATGTTGCAGAAAAAAATTAAAATCCTCTTCTTGCATCCATCCCGAGGCGTTACCAGACCCTACGCTACCAACTGGTCCATCCCGTATGAAGTGATCCTGAAATCGCTTTCTGGGGAATATAAACATTGGCGGGAGATGATTTCCTATAGCATTTACAGCTAGGGCCACTGTAACTAACGTCCCTCTCTCGGCTGATGTCATCGCGCTAATTTGTTTTTCCCCTCTACGAGCGATGACTCTATTAGGTTTTTGGACTGTTGTAACTCCTGTTTCGTCCATATTCCAAATATCAGAGGCTGAAAATTTATGCTTATCCAACAGCTGCGTGTAATTGTCGAAAAACAATTTCACATTTGCTTCGTTGAAGCTGGTGGCCCTAGCAAGGCTGGTCGCTTGAGGAGCTCGCAAAGAGAGTGCTGGATGCCGTTGCATATAAAGCCTCAACCATACTTCACCTGCCATCTCATTGCTTTCCCAAGTAGGCGGGAATTTCTTGTTGTACTTTTTAGCGAGTTGATAAGCCAGTCGCCTGGCATCTTTAGTATTCAGACCATAATTAGCTGCTGCACAATTTATAAAATATTCGGCCAATGTTTGTTCTTCTTCAGGAGTAAATATAGAGTTATGCACATACCCCATTGTGACAGGCATGTCATTGTTCTTCTTTTTTTTCTGAATGAAACGGTACAACGAAGAATAATTTAAGTTATACGATTTTGCAGCATCCCGAAGACTTTTTCCTCTCAAATTAACCTCCTCGGCAGCCAATTCATATATTTCGATGCTTACTTCGCCTCTATCCGTCTTGCGCTTGTAATTGTTCGGCATTCTACAAAAAAAAATACGAATTTAAAATACCTAATATAAATATAAATTGAAATCGAGGAAAGTTGGAACAAACGAGGAAAGTTGAAACAAACGAGGTAGGTTGACACAAGCTGTTTCAACTTACCTCTCCCTTGAAATCGACGGTTAGTTACATTGAATAGTAGGGAGGATATGCCGTTTCTGGCTCAGTTTAGGTATTTATCTCCCCCCCCCTCCCCCCTCACGAAAGTGATCAAAAAGTGACGAGGTGGCCTCCAGTGGCGAAGGTCGGATTCGAACCAGCGTCTTTAGCTAACCGGGGCGTCTTTAGCCAGTTAACGTCATGAACCCCTAGGCCACCCCGTCACGGTGAAACTGGTCCTAATTTCTCGTTTTTGGCTCAATTTAGGTATTTATCTCCCGACGTGTTGCATCAGCCGCCACCGTGGCGCCGACGGCCACCTGCAAATTCCTACGTGGGCGTCGAGGTCGATCGAGATAAGAGAGAGAATAAGTTAGATTTAAAATATGCATATATATATTTATATATTTATATATTGGCGCTACTTTGTATGTATCTGACGCCACAGAGCACGTGTACGCGTCAAGGTCCAGGTCGATGGCATCGGCTTGCTCCAGGTGCGGTTGGTTTTGGAGCTTGTGGTCAACAAATATATGGACTTTGTACTTTTCCAACTGCCCAATAAGTTTGTTTTAAAATATGCATACGGGCATATTTGCAAGAGCACATAATATAGAGTGGTTAAAACCGGATAGAAAAATATATATTTTCTTGAATACCTGGGTATTCGATATTTATCCAGGTACTAGTCGTAATGTTAAACATACATGTTTTTACTTACATTACGGGATGTTTCATGTTAATCTAAAAGTTGTAACTATTTCTAGTTACATCTGGTAACATTTACATCACACTTTTTAGAAAAGGGAGTTTCTAAACCTAAGTATGTCGTTAACTAGCAAAGTCGAGTATATCTGTATGTGAATAATAAATAAATATCGAATATCCAGGTATTCAAGAAAAATACATTTTTATATCCGGTTGTAACCACTCTATATTATGTAATAGGTATTTTTTAGCTGACCTAATTCCGATTCCTGGTACTGGTGAACTTATTTATACCACGTCGGTGGCAAATACTGTCCGCCTGATGATAAACTGTCACCGTAGCCTATGGATGCCTGCAACTTTAGAATTGTTACACGCGCATTGCCAACACTTTAAAAACCTATACACTGCTTTTTGAATTGGGAATGGGAAATTTCCTATAGCTCGTTGAACAATAATGTGGAGAAATGATCATGTATGCGCAGGTGTGTAGATAGATAGGTATACTGAAATAAAAAAAAGTTTAAAAGTGAATGAGTAATTATTTATTTACCAATAATTTAGCTATTTTACAATGTCCCCATGCAAGGGTTTTATTACCATTGTTCAAAATGAATCTCTTTTCATCTTTACCACAGAGAATTTTCTTTCTTCTAATTTGAGTGTACATATTGTGCTTATCACTAATCAAATTATACATGTTATCATAGAGAGTTTTACTCAAGTCTAAACAGGTATAGTATTTATTAAAATTTAACCTACGTACAGCAGCGGCGTTAACACCTTTGTTTTTTTTTATACATTTAATTTCGTTATTGTCATCCGAGTCTAATATATACGCATACATTTTTGCCCTTAACCCAACAAATTCTCGTATTATTCTTCCATTGTTTTCGTCCTTCATCATGCCCACAACCTTTTTATTGACTTGTGGTAAATTATATACGTTGTTTTGAGGCAAATCTGAAGTGTCAAATCTGCTTTGCAAGTCAGGTTTAATGTCTTCGTAAAAGTTATCTGTTTTGATATGATAAACAAAAGAGTCGGTGTCCGTGTATAAAAGGCTTACATTATCACCGTATTTATTTAACATGTAATCATAGTGGAAGTTGTACATGATTTGTTTACTCAAATCTAATACACTAAAACCTACATAAATAGGTTTGTCGTATACAATTATGGTTTTGTTCATTTGCACAGCTACCAGTTCTTCAGAGAAAATAGAGGCACTGTGGAAATTTGGTCTGGAAATGTAACGATCGAGACCATATGTAGGTTTTGTTCGTTGCTTATGTTCGCTGTGCAAAGTATCCCACTGTTTACACAACTTGACATCAACCCTTTTCTCGACATTTTCAATAGTTTTCCCGAATATGGAGTTATTCATGAGTTTAAAGAAATCTTTTTCAAAACTGTTTTTAGCTTGGACTCTCATTTGCGAATTTAAGTCAATATATGATTTTAGCCAAGATGATTGATTGAAAGTGAGAATTCTATGAATTTTCTTACAAATTAACCCTTTTTTAATATATAGTTTGAGGTTAGCATAGTGCACAACATAATTGGTTTTGTTATCGAACGTTAGCAATAACTTTTTAATTTTACCCTCAATTGGTAGTTTGGTTTCAGCACAGAAAGGGTAATCATTATGCAAGTCATGTAAGCTATGTGGATACTCCAAATCTACTTCCAATATATATCCAACATCAGAGTCTATCCGTTGTGTTGATATATCAAACAGTTTAACCTCGTCTTCACTCATCCACCTAAAGTTATCGATTGGAAGCGGGCGTCGCATGGCATCACCGTAAAGATTATTTATATCCAAATAGATGATAAAACTGCTGTCCTGATTCACGTCATAATCATGCATAAATACATTATTGGCCTTAGCATAGCGGTTTGACGCTTGACAGACACCACCTCTTATACCTTTCTTTATAAATTGAATCATTTCATAGTCCGTAAACAATTCTAGGCATACTTCGGTATGTTTCAACATGGCGTCCCAACTCAAACCGGGTGCAGTGACATATTGACACGGATCTAATTCATACGCACCTATACACACTTGTCTAAAGTTTTCAAACACTTCAGCCAATAATAGAACATCTGTCTTTAAATATAAGTCACAGTATTCACCCAGAGTTGTAATATTGAACGCATCCCAAACATCTTTTGCATGTTGGTAATCCTCATCGGAAATATTTAAGTCCGTGAGGCTGCTATAGAAGGCGGCCTGAGGGGGTAGCGCAGTTTCCTCAAGCCGCCTCCAGTCACTTACATACTCGTAAGGGAAAACTCCCTTACGCGTATGTAACTTCATATATTTCTCACGTTCGTAACAATTATCGGATGGTGGTAAGAAATTTGGTAGTATTTTGAATTGGTCCTGTGAAAGGTTTGAAACTAGTTTATCCAAGCTACTTGACATGAATTTATACGAGTCGACAAACCTTAGACTGTATTCGTCAATCCTTAAATCGAATGAAATATATTTTTCCTTGTTAATGGGAATGCAGGTTAACTTTCCCTTAATCTTGGCTAATTCCTTAATGAATAGATGACAATCGTAACCGCTCAAATTGTGAAAGACGACTGGTATAAACTTTGGTAATTGGTAATTCAAATTACATGAATTGTGTGTTTTGCCTCTAATATTACCCGTTAAATGACAATGATCAATTACATAAGCTTCATCATCTCCAATTTTTTTCTTGCAAATATGACATATATTGGAGGATGTGTTAGCACCGCTGCTGTCGCTGTAATTTTTTTTTGGTGGTAAGACTTTTTGCAAGATTTTTATAATTCTATCAGCGTCTTCACGAATGCTCTGTATAAATTTCTCCACACAATCTTCACCGCGATAGATAACAAATTTGGATAAATTATTGTCATATTCACAATGAATATAATAGGAAAAACTACATGGCACATGTTTATGGGTGTTACAAGTAGCACTTGTAGTAGTAGACTTTTCATTATCTAACGGAACTAAAATCGATTCAAAGTCACCATAAATTACAAATGGCACTTTCATTTTATTTTTATAATTTTTGAAACGTAAGTATTTCTCATTAGGCTTAGGTAGCTCTATAAGTGTCTCTCCACAACCAATTGCTTGGTGTCGATCTAGTTTATTTTTATTTGCAAAGGGATGTAAACACCCATCACATATCCATGTTGTTTTTCCATGCTTACTAATTTGCGAACTCACTAAACGAGACAAATTTTTAATCCAACAATAATGTGAAACATCACCTCTCTCAAAATATAACAAATTTACATGATTTTCGCAAGACATTTTCGAAATACGTAGAGGTACAATAGTCAGACCCCTGTCATCCCTTTTCTTATCTGTATCAATACCATATACATTAACACTGATTTTATTTAATTTTTCAAACTTTTTAATGTCCGAGAGACAAACCGGATCTTTTATACCTGTCACGTTAAAAATGTCTGTATAATGTGGGTACGATGAGGGACGATCACTGTTTTTATCAACTGGATAGAGAGCACTAATGATGGCCCAATAAAAACACTTGTTATCACGATTTTTCACGTTAACACATGCCCTCTTCGCTTGCACCTCGGGTGGCAGTGGTATATATGTAGATCCTTTGAGTGGTTGATATTTGTTAACGTTGACGTTGAGAAACTCAATCTTCTCGAGTCCCCAACCGCTGTCCCTTTCGTCGAAATCTTCACATTTTTTGGAAATACACAAGGATATTTGTTCAAAATACGATGGAAAATCCATACAGTCTTTATGCAGAGCCACGTTTTTTGTGTTGAATGACTTTAGATCACGTATCACTTCACCTTCAGCATTGGTTTTCACAAAAGTACCAAAGAGTTCAACATTTATTTTTACATGTTTATGTGTTTTTAGTTCAATGGTAATCAGCTTTTCAAGCGTTTCTCCAATATTCAACAAATACATTTTAGGATCCAAAATGTCTGCACTCCCATTAATCCGGTATGTAATTATTCTACACTTGAAGGCACTGTCAACAATGTAAACAGCACCGTCGGCAGACTTTTCTTGTGCACAAAGCAGGATGTGGCGGTCACTTTCCGAATGAGATATCAAACAGTTTGATAATACATCTTCGTTACAAAAGTTGCAATGATGTAACAACGCCATGGTGATGCTTCAATTCACTCGCTCAGACAACGGTACGGTCGTGCCGTGAGGCGGGCTGCGGGCAACTAAGTGAGTTGCATCATGCCATGCGCTGGCGAAGCGGGGAAGGGGAGCCTAGCCGGCGCCGCGCCCACGCATGATTTGCACGTGTCGAGGTCGACCTCGACTCGTGCGCTGACGTCTGCGGTGCGCGGCGAAGCGGGGAAGGGGAGCCTGGCCGGCGACGCGCCATGCGACGCCCACACATGATTTGCACGTGTCGACACAGTGAGTCATTATTGCATCATCGGGCTTGACTGAGAATGGTTAGAGAAAACGGGGATTTCCCGTCGACCAAACACAAGTGAATGATTACATATCTTCAAGTATACTCTGGTGAACCCACTTTGTGAGTAGAAAAAAAAGACGTAATATTCAATTATTACTGCGCGTTATTACTGTACAGCCTACAATTGCATTGGTGTAGGGGAGGAAGAAAGATAAGGGTTCTATGTTAAAATAAATAATAAATAGGTTAGTTATTGTTTTTTATTTTTATTTTCATGAAACTTTAACCGTTTCAATTGAAAATATAGGTATTACACAAAATATCGGTGGCATAACACTTGATTTCAGAGTCGACAATATCGTTTACATTGCACAAACTACCTATAATATTGCGTGCATGTTGAACATTAGCGGGGTGATATATCTTGAAATGTTTCTTGAAGAAGTTGAGACGGTTTTCGTAGGTAGACTTTATTTTGTTCAAGTATCCGATACGTGCGTTAATACACTCCATAACACATTCGATATGACTCCATTCCATGTGGTTTATCACCAAGGGGTGTGTGTTCGTCACCGGTTCATTGTCACAGCTGAGTAAAAGTAACGGTACAGGAGAGATACACATCCGAAGACGATCGCACTGAATCAGCTCTGGTGAAACACACATTGGGCTATGAAAGAAGTTTCCAATGACGTCAACTTTTTCCGCAAACATTGCATTCCATTCTTCACAGGTGAGTTCATAATGGCCATTAAAACTGACACAGGTATGTAATCTGATTTTAGCTTGAATAAACTGCAACTTCAAGTATACATGGATATTTGCAATCGGAGCACTTGCACCAGCAGGACAGCGTTTGAGATTGTAGACACTCTTGCTCAGCTCACAGCAACCATCACCAGCACCGGAACAATCAATCGACGGTGTGTAAGAAGGTAAAAAAATGTTTGAATAATTCATTTTTTAAACGTATTTTCAAAGTTCCAAGACACGTTTACAATTGAGGGTGGTCAATGCTCTACTGAATGATTTTACGTGTGGCACTGGTGAGAGCGTTGTACTCAAACAGTGAATCATTGATAATGAGACAGTATGCCGTGGTGTTGGCAGGTACATTCTCTTTAAACTCCATTTCCAATTTAATATCAATAGCACCAGCTCCCGAGTTGAAGCTGTCACACTGTCTGGACGTGTCAATGACTATTAATGGAGAGTGTGTCTTGTAATGAGCATAATTTACTTGAGGGCTGGTATGATCACGGCTGTAGTACGATCGTTGGAAATTGGTAAATGCATCATATAAGAGCGCATAGTTGTTTGTTTTAAATTCAGCCGAAAAAGGATCGTATGGATAATACTGTGCATTCAAATACACCCTGCAATTGGTAAGATTACAATGGTCGAATATACTCATATCTTTGGTCTTGTCGTTCCTGCGTGCCGTTTGGAAACCAACAATGAGATAGCGAGGTTTCTCCAGCTGAGTACTAGTCTTGATGCACCAAATATGACGTTCTGAGGAAGGTGGTATGGGATATTCATACAGTTCCCACGTGCGGAATGCTATCTGAACTGGTATGCTGCCCTCAACATACGACATTAAGCGCAGTTTCTCCTTATCAGATACTTTTATGACTGGCATCCTCCATGTGACACGAGTGATTTCAATCTCACCATTTGGAGTCGGCGGTTTTGGTACCGTATTCGGATCAACGGGTGCTAAATCTAAACAGTTTACATCTATACTGGCGCGATTTAATATCAACTCGTGTTTCCCATTCATTATTACCTTCTTGTAATCCTCGGCGAAACCCAAGAAATGAGATAGTGGTATGGTTAATGTAAACTTGTCATGTATCTTTTTAGCACCAACTTCCCACCCCGCTGTCTGAAGACTATGGTCCATTTCCTTGGTGTATGAGATTAGTCCCTTAATGGTGGATGTGATGCCGCAGTTTCTCGCTCGATCAATCTCCACACCGTTCAATTCATAACGAATGTCTTGAAATAAAAAAGCAGCACCATTGTTGACCAGTAGACAGCCTTTCTCCACAGTGCCTTCCACTAATATTTGACTCTGACTCGGTAGTAGAATTAGATCTTGACGGTTGATACATATGTGGATGTTATCGTTGTTTTTGAAAGAGTCATTATACGGAGTGTATGGGTGAAATTCTATACTTTCTATACTGTCATCGAATAACACCTTCTCACCAATGTTTAAGATAGATGACGAGGACATACTTTGAAACCGATACTCTGTAAAAATGTACTGTTTTCTCTAGTCAATTTCCTTGGTTGTTGTTGTTTTTGTAGTGACTGCCGCTGTCTCTCGTTAATACGACGAGTTGTAGTAGTTCTCTCGACGAGAGCAAGATCTCGACTAGTTGTGAAGGTGTTGTTACCAAGGCTTTTATTGTTATGTATAATCATTTTTTTTTTACTTTTTACGAATATGCAAACGAAGTGCAATGCTTTCACCTCGGAAATTTACCGTATTACCGTGCTCGTTTACAATGCGCAATTCAATGTTTTGTATGCGATTGTTACTCTTCTTGACGGGTAGATATATAATATTGGTAGGTTGTTCAATAATTTGGTAGCCGGGCGGGACGTCAGGTGAAAACTCGTGTAAAACATGTGACGGCTTGTTGTCTACGAATGAGCCCTCCACAATATTGCACTCTATTCTTATAGTGTTTGTAATGATTATATTAATTGTTTTATCCGACCAATGTGATGTTTTTGCTTTAAGCTTTTTCGCTGAATAACCAAACAATGACCCTATGCTATTTGGTTTGTCAAAGCGAATATCATACTTTGGCGAGAATATCATACACTTGGAGGTATTGTTATTTACAAAGATATCCACCAATTTTTCACCATCACCTTTAGCCCTCTTTGTCATTTCCTCGTTCAAGAGGTGTATTATACTGGAGAGCTCGTATGAACCTTCAGGAATTGCGATTACATCATCCCCATAGTGAAACATACTATTGCTCTTATCAACATTAGGAATAGTGTTGAAAGTCTTAAAGTACACGAGAGCACACTCGTAAAAACCATCATTGTCCAATTCTAGAGCCGGTTGAAAGTCTACATTCAACACAGGCTCGTTACCGCTCAGACTTATTGTGAATGATGTCATAGACATGATATTGACGGGTAGAAGATTAATGTAAGAATGAAACTACACATGTAATGCTCATGATATTTATTTAAAACAAACGCTTAGCATTGGTACACAGGAAGGCCAAACATAAGTGTCCACAATTTACAGTATTAAATTTCTGTAATCGATTGTAATTATACTCTACTCGCATGTTGCGCTGTTGTTTGGTACTAGCGGAATCATTTATATAATCAATAAACTCTCGAGGTGGTCTCAAATCACCAAAGCTATCAAAATATAGACAATAGTTACCCTTTTTCGCATAGGCACACCAATGTGTACCTTCACCCTGCTGAGAGTCTAAATTGATAATACCAGTTTCATAATAGTGAGGTTTCTTTGGGAGATTATCTCGCATGAAAACACCCCTAAAGTAGGGGATTTTCTCTCTACGTGCAAATCTCACAATGTCCACATCGGTGAGAGCTTGACCAATCGGAGGTAAATCTAATTTCTTGTTTTTTTTTTTTTCGCCACTTTTGCAGTTGCCGTTACTGTTGCTGCTGCTGCTGCTGCTGCTGCTGCTTCATTAGCCGGTGTAATGTAGAGTCCCATTCCACGTTTATAAGGTGCTAAATATAAACCTCTACCGACAATCTTGCTTTCATTGTTATTATTATTATTTCTATTCCTGACCATTTCATAAATATTTTTAGCAGCAGTGGTAACACCGCCGGCCAAAGTTCCCGTGGCTGCTAAAGCACCCAGTAGCGGTATCAAAGCTGGTAGGAAACCGCCTCTCTTAGGTATTGGAATGACTCGCTGTTTCTGTTGTCCCTTAACAATTTTCCCTTTAACAAAATGTTTCGCAGCTTTTACACCCACTTTTAGTAGTGTATTAGTAGTTGTATCCTTCTTTTTCGCAATGTGTTTTTTTACAGCATCACGACTTGCTTTAATGACTTTTGATATGGGAATCATACCCATACCGTGTTTAACTTTATATTTCATAATCTTATCTACCGCTAACGCGGCAATACGTTCACCAATTGAATTGTTACCACGCCAACGATTTTCAGCAGCTTGGGCCAATCGCAAATCTGCTTGATGACGTCCCTCCAATGTTTTATCACGTGAGTAGGCAATATCGTGTAATTTACAAGCTTCGTCAAGCGGATTCACACCGGGATCGTTGCGAGCCAATCTCTCCTTCAATCTAGTACCGGGACCGCAATAATTGTAACCGGGTATGTGCGCTTCGAATGGTAGATTATTAATTAAATTATTTATAATACCCCCACCGCTACTATGAGATCGCAGTCGTCTAGGTCGTTTGGGATTATGCTTAACACTAACCCCGCCAATGTGTGTTATCATCTCAAGTATCTATACTTGACTGTGTACGTGAGTATAAAGTATGCCTATATATCTATATAATATTTAAACCTTTGAAATTTGATCATGTATGTGTGTATGTGTGAGTATAAAATACATGTCCTAACGATTTGATACATCACAGTGAAATGAAGCTTAAAAAACAAAACACGTCACTCGCTATTAAAGATTGGAGTGTTGTGCTAGGTGATAATGTGAAACCAGCAATGACTGATCGCTCCCTTAAACATGGCTCGTTGCTGGCGAATAACATTAGATGTCTCATCTGTGGACCTTCCAACTGTGGCAAGACAAATGTTCTGTTGCCTCTGCTCTTACATCCGAACGGTGTAAAGTTTCATAATGTTTATCTTTATTCGAAATCATTGAATCAACCTAAATACAAGTTTCTGAGTGACGTTTTAGAGCAAGCGGGTGACATACCGTTTCACACGTACAATGATAAGAGTCAAGTCGTCCCACCGGAGGAAGCTGCGGAGGACAGCGTCATTGTATTTGACGATGTGGCTTTGGAAGATCAAGATGCCATTCGTCAGTACTTTGCAATGGGACGTCATCGTTGGTTAGATTGTTTCTACTTATGCCAGACATATAGTAGGATACCTAAACAGTTGGTACGTGATAATGCCAATCTTATATTGCTATTCAAACAGGACGAGTTGAATTTAAAACATGCCTATGACGATCACGTGAATACCGATATGGGTTGGGAACAGTTTAAGGAAATTTGTCGCGAGTGTTGGCAGAAAAAGTACACTTTTTTAACAATCGACAAGGAGAGAGACATTAATAAGGGTCGATATCGTAAAGGATTTGACGTTTTCATTATTGTATAAAATTTAGTGTCATCTCCGGTTTATTATCAGTTTTATGTTGTCAGCTACTGAAGAACAACGTCGTTTAATTTATATCCTATCTACGTATTAGCAACGGCCGTACCAAAAGCAGCAGCAGCAAAAGCAGCATCAGCACATACACTATAAAATAAAATATGTTTGGTAATAAAAAGTTGAAACGGAAACTCGTAGATTCCATTGAGAGTGTAAAAAGAAAAGTAAAAGCGTTGCGAGCAGATAAAACTTTGCTTGACACTTCGCTAGCTCAAACCTTTGAACCAATTACAAAACCGCTCAATGTTTTAATGACTAAAGCTTTAGAATCTAAAGGTAATAATAATAATGATGACAATGCTAAACCAGCAGTAATGAATAACCCCCAGCTCCCTTTGATAAAGACCTCCACACCATTGTCAAAACATTCACGTAAAAGGAAATATCTGATTAAAACCGAAGAACCCAATAGTAAACTGATTAAGTGGAGTAATAATCTTTTTACAAAAACACAACAGTTTGATGATGCTGCTGATGATGATGATGATGATGAAGATGATTCTAATGATGATGCTGATAATGATGATGATGATGAAAGAAAAACAGAGGGAGATGAAGAGTTTAGCGATGCTGAAGATATGAAGTCGGCTCTTGAATTTGATGAAGGTGGTGGTGGTAGTGGTAATAGTAGTATTGATGATCTACAAAATAAATATATGAAACATCTTTTAAAAACATCAAAAATACCATTTGGTGTTTATCTCAAGGATAATAAAATGCATATTGGTAATAGTCGGGTTAAAATCATTGATGACGTGTTACATATTAAAGATTCACGATTCAACCTAACTCCTGGACTGTTGGAACTTATCTTTAAAAGAATACCAAACAAGAATATAGTTTTGAGAAAAGATGTAGAGGATTACAATAATATTTTAGACATTACAAACGCTCATCGTAGAGGATTCTCGCCAAACGGCCAATTGAGTGGAGATAGAAGTGTAAAATATCAATGTTACATTAAACAACCACAAGAATCAAAGAAACATAAAGAAGGTGGATGTTTGAACTCTGGTAGAAGAGATGTATTAACAACTAAAACTTTTTATCCTAAAACTGATTATATCTATTGGGATGATCCCAACGAACTGGTGAGCCGTTTACAGCTTTTGATAGCATCACAGAATGCTGGCAACACCTCTCATTCGAACGAGATCAATGCAATCGTTGAGGAACTGACTGAGAGCGGTATAATTTTAAAGTAAGAAAACAGATCCTCTTCTGTTAGCTGTTTTTAAACCTGTTCTGAGCTGTTATCTAATAAAACAGACATGTTTTGTAACTAAGCCTCTCCCCCCTTGCTACCTTGTTATAAATACCGATGAGGCCTCCCCCATCGTTCACTTTCACAATGCCTCTTAACAAGTTTGGACAATACTTGGGTAGCGAGTCTACAATCCGTGACGACTTGAAAGTGGAACGAGATTTAGTAAATTTTGAAAATAGACGGGTGGCAGGAATTCATAAATCTTTTCTTAAAACTGATGCTATTTGTAGGGCTGAATTGGATGAACAAGTACTATTTTTAAACACAAAGCTAAAGGCAAATATTAAAGATATAAAAGATTTACGGGTAAAGGTTGAACAATTATCAGCTAGAATTACTACACAAACACACGCACCACAACCAGCCCAAACACCATCAGCAACGGCAATAGCTCCAGGAAAGCGATTGAAGAAATATGAGTAAAGCTCAAGTGGTCAACGAGATACACAGGTATGCGAGAAAAACATTTCCACGTCGTCGATTCATTCAGAGGGGGCTCGATGACACATGGCAGATTGATCTAATTGATATGCAAAAGTACTCCAAGGATAATAACAACTACAAGTACATTCTAGTGTGTATCGATACCTTTTCCAAATACGCTTGGATGCAACCGCTAAAGTCTAAGAGCGCTGAAGATGTTACAAAGGCAATGAGCAGAATTTTGAGTGAAAACGGGAGAAAGCCCAAGAATATTCAATCAGATGATGGAAAAGAGTTTTTCAATGTCAAATTTAAATCGCTCATGAAACATCATCATATCAATCACTACTCTACCTATAGTGTCATGAAAGCTTCCATAGTGGAAAGGCTAATTAGAACCTTAAAACATTGGATTTGGAAACAATTTAGCATGAATGGTTCCTACAAATGGATACAGCTGACAAGTGAAGTGGAACAATATTACAATAACAAACTGCATCGTACTATCGGTATGGCACCGGCGAGTGTGAATAAAAACAACTCTAAACAGTTGTTACATAAAGTCTACAATCACATTAAAGTCAAACCACGTGCCAAGTTCAAGGTCGGTCAACATGTGAGAATTAGTAAATATAAATCCACTTTCGCCAAAGGCTACACCGGCAATTGGACTACGGAAATATTTACAATAACTAAAGTGCAAACTACTAATCCAGTGACCTATTTACTTCAAGACGCTAATCACCAACGCATCTCTGGATGTTTTTATGAACAAGAGTTGCAGAAAACTAAACACAATGACATTTATCTAGTGGAAAAAGTTTTAAAGCGTCGTGGAAATAAAGTGTATGTAAAATGGCTTGGCTTAAATGAAAAAAGTTGGATAGAAAAAGATAACATTGTGTAACTATTTTACTCAATAAATATTCATTTACTCCAAATCAATGAGGTTTCACTCAATAAAACATTCCTATATTCAGTAATATGAATTTATTATTAATACGTGTACATTAAAACATTTACATTCGCAGCGAGCTAACAATTTAAAATTAAACAATGACAAGGAATAAATGCATCATCACCTTAATATGTACGAGCATTCTTACATTTAGGTTCACATTCATAATCACCGGAAGCTATTATGTTTGGACCTAGCACACAAAATATTACATTGATTAAATAATTAAAAGATTTAGTATTGAACACCACGCGTGAAAATAGTTCCGCTGTAACGCCACCTAATAACGCAATCCAGTCTTGATAGTTGATTTGAGCATCTCCCACTATCTCTTCTACGTCATCGTTTAAATCGTCCCACATTACAATTAACAGGTAAATATGACAATCGTCATGGTGACCTTCGATATACAATCGTTTTAACAATCTCGCTACTTCCGCTCTAAATGTGTGAAATGGCATGGGGAGGCGCCATCTATTAATCAGAGTATTGTTTTGGAACGCTTTTATCCACTTGCTTTTACATCCTTGATAAAAAGATTTCATTTCATCGCTCGTATCGCTCTCAGAAGCGCTCTCTAGGCAGTTTGTTTTTCCCTTGTCCCCATCGTCTTGTTTTAACAGTGCCTTTGCTGTTGCCATCGGTTGTGGTCCGGGTGACGATGGCGAAGTGGAGCTGCTACAGCCACCGTCACAGCCGCCGCCGCCGCTTGTGGTGGTGGACAACCAGCACTGGCAGCACCAAGTGGTGATGGTATTGTTGTCGGCTGGGGAAAATATAATAAAAATATTGTTATTATTTATATTAAAAGTAAGCAAGTATTCCTAATTGAGAACATAGGGGATAGGTCGAAAGTGATAGATTATTTAAACTACAAAGACAGAACAGAGGTGAAATACTCAAATGTTAATGTGAGTATAATACAACTATACTTACATTTGGTATGTGATGAAGCTTGCGGATCCATGATTTCAACGCAATATTCGTTGTGACACTGTAGTGGGAATATGGTTCAACATGCTCTTTTATAGCAGAAAAATTCAGTTGAGGGGTGGGGTGTAGACGGGCGGGCGGGGCGCATGTGGTAAAGAAACGTGTGAAACGGTTCTCATGAACTATATGAAAAGAGGAAAAGATTTGTTTGTTAAGTTATCGTACAGGAAACGAAACTACATTATTTTGTAATAATTAAAATATAAATATATTTACTTACCTCAACTTTCGGTGCAAACTGAACCATCTTTGTCGAGCGAGGTCAAATGTAGTCATTTACATTATTGCTCAACGAGCTATAGGAAATTGGCATCGATACATGCGAATTTCACATAACGCCTAGTCTCACTACGATTGCATATATAGTCGAGAAATTAGGACCAGTTTCACCGTGACGGGGTGGCCTAGGGGTTCATGACGTTAACTGGCTAAAGACGCCCCGGTTAGCTAAAGACGCTGGTTCGAATCCGACCTTCGCCACTGGAGGCCACCTCGTCACTTTTTGTTTGTCGTACACGTACAAAGTGGTGCCATCTATTTTAGCGAAGTTTTCCCTCGGGAGATAAATACCTTAAACATAGAAAGTAGCGCCAACTGGCGAGGATATATGCACAACTACCAAGGGGCGCAGGGCCAGGGGCAGCGGCGGGGAGGGGGCGGGGGAGGGCGGGGAGGCGGCGGGAAGGGGGCTAGTGGCGCCCTCTAACGGATCTTTGCCGAACTTTTTAAATTCATCGATAACTAACTTACTTACACGTACAAAGTAAGACTAAGATAAATACCTAAACTGAGCCAGAAACGGCATATCCTCCCTACTTTGAATTATTATTTTAAAATTCACGTCGTTACCTGGTTTAAAAATGAGTTTAATATGTTAAACTTGGTTAATAACACTTGAAAACAAATATATACACATTACAAAATATGTAATATAACATGGAAATAAATGGCATCAAAAAAATGATGGAATACTTACTTTTCGTGCAGTTTTCGCCACAGACGCTCTAGTGCCACAACCGTTCGCCGGGCGGCCGCGGCGTGTACTGACAAGCAGTGTTGCCACCTTAGTTTTAGTAAAAAGGGCTGTTGAAGAAGCTAAAAAGGGCTAGATAGGGCTAGATGGAGCACTTGCTGAGCCTTGCTGTATACAGGCTAATAAAACACCTTAATACTGATTTCAATCATTTGTTTAATTTTTAGTTTGACTAACAATATTATCAAAATCGAATAAATTTTGAAGATTTAATCAATCAACTAAGTTCAAAAATTAAAATATTATTAAGTTAATGAATTAAGCTAAAATGATTCATAACCGGTTAAATTTTTTAAGAATTTAAATTTAAAACATAATTATTTACCATATTGGTAATAAAAAAACATTAACAAAAAATAATCAAAAATCAAATTTAACAAAAAATACTTAATCAAAAATCAAACAAAATTTAACAAAAAACAATCAAAAATCAAAGTCCTCATCTGAATCTTCTATGATTTGATTTGGTGGAGCAGAAGAAGTAGATGGCTCATTGCAATCCACGGTATTTTTTGACAATTTGAAAGTGTATTTCAAATTACTTCCACATTTTTTAATTATGTCCTCAGGAAACTTGTGAGAAAAGCAAGTTTGTTTGAGTCGTTTTAATCCCCATCGTATATTCAAAATTGCAATCATTGTTTTTAACCCCATCCTGTTTCTCGTTTTGGTTTTGATCAAGTTCATTGAGCTGAAAACGCGCTCTACATCGGCGTTAGAATGAGGCAAAGATAAAATAATTTTTGCCAATTTTCCAAGCTCCTGATATGGGTTGTTTCCGGCAGCATCCTTATGAACAATCACTTCACACCAAAATTTTACGCTGTCTTCTTTATTCTCCCAATCCTGGTTAGCAATGTGCCTATATTGTGTCAATATTTTATCAATTTCTTCAGGCTGCACACCGAACGATTCAGCAAGTTTAACAATGGGTAGTACAGATTTGCTCTTTTTTAACGTTTCTTTAACAGAAAGAATTGTCATGGTCTCCAGGTTTTTAAAGTTACTTGGCAAGCGCTGCTGTAATTCACTTATTAATTTCAGAGTAAAATCAATGCATCTTTGTTTGAGTGCTTTTTTTCCGGTTCTCCTTGACTCGACTTACTTAAAGAATTTATTGGCACTGGTAGTATCTTCTTTCTGCACAACTATTTTTGTTTGTAACGATGACGTAAATGGAATTGATTTTTCTTTGTTTTTTTGTGTCCTTGTGACGATTGATGTCGTATAATTTTGCTTTCATTTCCACTTTACAATACAAGCACCGAGCTTTCAATGAATCTCCTGGCACTGATTTTAATCACTTAAACTCAGCTTCCCACTCTTTTTTGTAATGTTGCTTATATGCAGTCTTTTTTTGAAGCGGCAAATCCATCTTAGTTATTTATTACTCACGAGAACTTTTGAAATGTTCACAATCACTTTGTATAGGTACGCAGACGAATCAATGATTTAATTTTCTAAAAACAATGCTCGGGGAATACCAGAATCGGAGCGGCGTAGAGATGCGGTATGTTGCCATAATCGAACAAATGCTATCTACCAGAAAAATATAAATAAATCGCAAAATTATGTTAGATGATGATTTCAGATTTTGGTGTAATATTTTCAATAAAGTGAAAAGGGCTAGATAGCCCTTTCCGGGCTAAATCATTTAAAAACGGGTTCACGTAAGGTAAAAAGGGCTAGATCTAGCCCCAAAAGGGCCAAGGTGGCAACACTGCTGACAAGTCGGAGCGGCGGAGCGGCGGATCAGAAATGCGTTGTTGCCAAACTTCTAATGCCTATAGCTTCCGAGATATTGAAGTTGTGTCAACTTACCTTTGTGTTAACTTACCTCGGTCTCCCCTACTATATCTTCCATACTTAGAAGTTATACACTCACCGGCACGCAATCTTGGCCAAGCACGAAACTTTCGATAACATGAATTGGATTCACTTTAAACTATTTATTTAAATGCAGGGATATTCAATAAATGTTAGTTTAGTGTTTTATGTAATTTAATAAAGAATTTTGCGTTTGACATAAAAAAAATTACAAAAAGACGAATTTTTCGCTAAAACAATATTGATCTTTCTAATGATTCAAAAGTTTAAGTTTATTTTTTTGTTTCTTAATTTTAATATCGAGTGTTGCCTCCTCTAGCTCTAATCACAGCCTGGCATTTCGATCTGGCATGCTCTGAATGAGATTTCTGATGTCCACTTGACTAATGTCATCCCACGCCTCAAGTGCCGCGTTTCTCAGCTCCGCAAGAGTTTCTGGAGGGTTTAAGCTGGATCTAATCTTTCTTTTTAGCATGTCCCAGATGTGCTCAATTGGATTTAAATCCGGTGACCGAGCTGGCCACTCCAGTTTCTGAATATCGACCTCCTGTAGGTAGTCATTCACACGATTGGCAACGTGAGGGCGCGCGTTGTCGTGCATTAACAAAAATCTGCTCGTCCGGTAAACTCCGAATAAGGCATTACGTGATCCTGAAGGATCTCCTCAATGTATCGAATAGCAGTTAAGCGGTTGATACAGCCATTATGAAACACATAAAAATCATCCACATATAATGCTAAGATAATATATTCCTCTTTGGTTTTCTTAACATAAACACAAGGCTCACATTTACTTTGTTTATAGCCATTTTCATTTAACACTTGATGAATTTTTACATTCCACATACGACTTGCTTGCTTCAAGCCGTATATGCTTTTTCTCAATAAACATACTTTATTACTGTTTTTGTCAGTTTTAAAACCAGCCGGTTGCTCCATATAGATTGTTTTGTAAAATATCACTATAACAATTATTATTAAAATTGGTAAAATTTAATTGATCATGTATAATAAAATGCTCTCTAGCCTGCCTCGTAACTGGTGTCTTGTCCATAAATTCATCCTCTAAGAAAGCTACACTTCGAGAGTAAATTACCTTGCGAGGATTATTGGGGTCAATTAATTTATAGCCTTGACATGTTTCACCATAACCAACAAATATATATAGTTTAGCCTTAGCATCAAGCTTTCGTCTTTTCTGATGTGGTACTTGGGAATATACTTTGCAGCCAAAGACGCGCAAATGACTCAGATCAATTTTTGACCCAGTCCACTCGCATTCCGGAATTTTGTTTGATAATGATCTACTAGGGGATCTATTTTTTAAATAGATTGCTGTCATCACAGCTTCACCCCAGTAACGATCATCCAAACCACTTTCCTGCAACATAGCTCTAGCTTTCGAAAGAATTGTTAAATTTAATCTCTCCGATACACCATTTTGGTTTGGATTGTAAGGGACAGTCGTTTGGTGTATTATACCATGACGTTTAAGAAAACTTGATAAATTACTATTACAATATTCTGTACCACAATCACTACGTAAAATTTTGATATGTAACCCAGTCTGTTTCTCTACCATATTTTTAAAATCAATAAAATGGGAACTTACTTCTGACTTATTCTTCATGAGATAACCGAAGCTTTTCCTGGTACAGTCATCAGTGAATGTCAGCAAGAAGCGGGCTCCATTCCAAGTGCTGACTTGCATCGGACCGCACACGTCACTGTGGATCAGCTCCAGTGGTTTAGCAGCACGTCCACTTCCTTGCCTAGGAACAGGTGTCACAGACATCTTCCCAGTAAGGCATGGCACGCAGCTGCTTGGCAAATCGTGTTTATTCTGAAAAACGACACCAACACACTGATCTCCTCCACCCAGAACGTACATACCGTCGCGATGCAGGTGTGCTAAGCGTCTATGCCAAAGATGCATTGGCGCGGGCACGGCAGCATTGGCACTCTGTAGTCCCTGCCTAGAGTGAAGAGACGCAGAGTGACCTAATTTGGGAATGTGCTGCTCTTGCAATTTAAGTCTATAAAGCCCATTACTTTTGTTAGCAGATAAGAAACAGTTGCCTGTGATTTTACATGAATTTTTATAATAAATATTACAGGATTGTTTATCAAAAACGACAATGCAATCTTTTTCAGTGATTTTATTTACTGATAATAAATTACTTGCCAGCTGTGGCACAAAAATTACATTATCTATACCTACAAGTTTTCTCATTAAGAGGAACTTTACCTATGAGCTCACTGCTAAGCTGTTCTCCGTTAGCAATAGATATCAAACACTTTTTCTTTTTGGTTTCATGAAGAAGTTCTTGATTTCCTGCTAGGTGAACCGTTGCGCCACTATCAATGATGAAGTCTTCAGAGGTACATGCGGAGTAGGCAGCAGCATACAGTGTGTGATCTTCTTTATTTGCCTTTGCTTCCTCACGTTTCCTCTTGAAACATCTGCGGGCCACATGTCCATTGCGCTTGCAATATGAGCATAAAAGCTTGGTGTTCTTCTTTATCATGTACGCTGTTGATGTATCATTGTTAGTCTGAATGTTGCTTTTCCGATGATCTTCCTGTAAAAGTCGAGTACGGACGATTTCACTAGTGAGTGTGTTCGTCAATCCAGCTGTTTCCAAACCAGATACTAAAACATTGTATTCTTCTGGCAATCCGGAGAGCAATATTTCGGCTACTTCGCCATCTTCAATATTCTTCCCTATATCAGAGAGCTCGGCGACGAGCTTCATCACACCTTCTATGTAGTCAGACATGCAGGAGAAATTGTGGTACTCAACTCTATGCAACTGTCGGAGTAAGAGTACTTTCCTGTAAAGTCCTTTGTCTTCAAAGGCGTCAGCGAGCTTTTTCCAGGCATCCTTGGATGTTGTACAGTTTCTTACAAGCTGATATAAGCTGGGTTGAATTGAAAGGCAGATGCGCGCCAGCGCCCTCGCGTCCTTGCCGCCGTCCGCGTCGGAACCATCGACGCAGCCCCACAAATTTTCCAACGTTAACATCATTTTAATTGCAAATTTCCAAGATAAATAATTATCCAGTCCGTGCGGAGAACACAGGTCCTGTTATTCTAACAGTAAAAACCCTTCATGGGATAAAACAGTAGACCTTTATTTTCTGGACCACTAACCTTTTAGCAGAGTTGAGAGCGCAGGAAGGTTTTCGTGGTGGCGGACACAAATCAAACAATCATCTTCATGCAGGAATTATATTGAATAATTAATATGCATTTGGAATTAGGTACACACAACGACTGTAGAGACTTCGTATTTCAATTATGTTTTAAAATAAATTAATGGACGACACATATAACTTACAGCTACATAGGCGGCTTGTCAGAAATGAGAGAGAGAGAACTCTATGGTCACCTAGCGTTTTATAGGAAGGGAGCATAGACAACCATGAAAAGTGTATTTTTCTAACAGAATCCTAGTATAAAAGTGACTGTTTTCTATAGAAACCCTATTCTGCATATCTTTTCAAATATTAGTACATTCTCGGAAACGGAAGGCAAATTCTTTTTCTCTCTTACGGATTGATCAAACCAAGTTTTTTGAACTAATGCAAACAAACCGGGATTTAAGCACTCGTTCCATTTAGTGGCGTCTCCAGTCGTAAACTACGAGATACGGTAAAATTTTCTTTTAAAGTTGACGTTTGCATTTCGTTCATAATTGTTCTCTTCTTTTCTTTTCCTCCTATACTAATTGTACTCCCGGTAATGTCTTTAGACAAATTAAGATGAAGGTCTTTAATTATTTTTAAATGTTAAATGAAGACGCATTGCAATTAAACCCGAAGCGATAGCGTGTCTGATTTCTTTACCCCTCTTATGTATGTTTTATGCAGGAACATAAACTCCTAGCGTACCTAATCCAAAATAACATAAGGCGCAAGCCATTTGTTACTATTTTCTCTACCATTAATTTCTACATTCCTTATATAAGTTTTTACTTTTCCAAAATTCATTCGCATACGAAGTTTCAAAATATATATTTTTTAACAATTACCCTCGAACATTTCTTTAAAACACACAACCTATTTAATCCGTACATCTCATACCAATAAATTAGGGTCTCAAATAGTGCCTCGGGGTTTTGCCTATGCTTTTGATAATTAAGGTAAGAAAGCTCTCAAGCGGTACTTTTCATGGTTTCGGGCTCCTACGTTTGTCTCTCTTTACAAAGTATGTCTGAGTTACTGGTTTTTAGGTAATCTATCACTCTAGAAGTATTTTTGACTATTGCGACAAAATTCTTTACCAAGAAAATTTGTGCATATACCTTCTTTAGGAAAATCTTTTAAGTCGTGGATCTGAGCATCTATGATATTACCTGCCAATTTCTTGTCTGAATCTCCTACTGACTTTCTATAGCAGAGATATCCAAATATATACATACATACGCTTGAAAAACTAAACCCCCTTTTGGCAGTTGGATATAAAAATAAGTTATTTTGTGTTAATAACTTCACACAAAATAATGACCCCTGCCTGGTGATGTCATGAAGTCTATGGCATGAAGACACTTGATTGGTTAGTAGTATCTTTGACTCACCAATTCATAGCCCCAAGAACATTGCAGTGCTAGGAAGATGATCAAATAACTAACATGGTCTCCTTCTTGCAGTGCAGCCATGCGTTCATATAGATAGCTGTTTCATTTTGTTTCTACCAATTATCTCGGTGGAGAAGAGTGCTTCAACCACTCCACAGTAACTTTTTCAGACTTTTGATTGGTACTTATTATTTGAAAACAGTCAGGAAGAGGTCTTACCCCTGCAGGAGATTTGACTGAAGAGTTTTTCCTCTTCTTTTGGTCTTCGCTGCTGCCGCTGCTCTTGTCTCTACTGCTGTTACGGCTTCTTCTGCGGCAGCGGTCCTCTGCATTCAATTTCCTATTTACTGTGATTAACCGGTTTTCTATTAAGTCTCTTGCATGAATAGCTTTTCCATCTACAAGTCGAAAAGGATTATAATAAACCCCCTTAGATTCATAGTAAGTAGTGTTTCGTGACAATGGACTGACATTGGTCTGACACTGAACTGACAATTTGAAATTGTAATAAGTTTCCGAATCTCTTTCCTTTGCTTGAAGCCCTGGATAAGAGCGCATTAAATAATGGGAATGCTTCATCACCAACCATAACAAAAAGACGTTGTAATGTCAGAATTGGGTAACAATCGACCAGTAGCTACATTTAATGTGTTATCATTTAATCGCTGACCTAAAGAACTGTTTGCAAAAATACTGCCGTCACTATTACGTCCGTAGGATCCTACATCCACGTATATAAATTTATAATGTGCATCAGCCAAAGCTAAGAGTACTATAGAAAAGCATTTTATGTAATGTTAGCAAGCGCATCAATGCAAAAATGTTTTCCGCTCTATGCTCTGATACAATTTAATAAATGCCACAGCTTCACTAACTCGTCAGCGATGTTTTTCCACATCTCTTCGGTGGGCTGTGGCATTACTTCTTTCAAACAGTCGAATGTCCCATTCTAACATTGAGAGAGAGGGTTTTGAACGAATCTCCTGTTGTCAAAAACCTGCAAATGTAAGTACCAAAGTGTATTTATCTTTTTTATTTTAGGATGACACTGAAGATACTATTTAGAACTATATTGGAAAAATGTAAGAGCTTTCTGAAGCTCTGGTAAATGGAAATACAGAAATTATAATGTACCTACCTATGACATCTCAAGAGATTATCTACGCATACTTGCAATACAACACAAATGCCCACTTTAACAGAAGAAAATAATACAAAAAAAAACAAAAACGGTCAAGAGGTAGGGTCAGGTGGTGAACAGTGGCTCACTTTTTTTCAGATGGCCATAGCTCCGAAACTATTGATCACAGGAGGTTGCTGTAATGAAGGATATTATAGGAGATTTAATCTAATTTATGTTTGGGTTATTGATTTTTCAAAGTATGTGATAGGTAAAAAAATGAATGTGTTTAAGTCAGAAATGCGCCACTGTGTAATGGTGTCGCAACAGTGGCTCGGGCTCATTTACACAGTGGCTCGGGGTGGTACAGTGGATTAATTTAGAGTAAATTATTATAAATAAAACAATATCATGTTTAAATCAATCAGTCTCATTATTTATTAATTGTTCAACTTTGCAAACAACTTTTAGACTTAATTGAATCAGTCATTTTGATTATCTAATGCCTTTGGCATAATAAGAGATCAAACAGTGAATCCATAAGAAATTCGCATTTGAAAAGTATTTCCGGAAGCTTTCGATTTGTTGGGGGTATTCTTGTTTACTTGGCGGCTTTTCCGATGCTCGTCCCTTTGCGAATTTGATTCAGAGCCTCCTTCACGTTTTCTTCGGTATGGACACCAATAGAGCGTGGCTTTGGCCGTCGAGGCATTCTAAAAATAAAAACAAAAACATGCCAATCAAAAAACCCACATTATATTACCAGAAATACCTAGAGATAAATTCCACCACATTACACATAAAGTGCTATTATAAATAAAAAAATACACAAACAAAACAGGTTGTTAGTTTTGTACTTTGGGCGTAGGTGTTTTGGAACGTGCACGTGCAGAAATTTTATTGCAAACCATCAATTTCATGGGCAGAATCAAAATAAGTACCTATAGATGGTCAAGCCAGTCGCTTTTCGGTGTAGGTAAACATTGTGAGGAAACCCGATTAATCCCAACAAGGCTTACCCTTAAGGTTTACCCTCTAGGTTGGAAGGTCAGATGGCAGTCGCTTTCGTAAAAACTAGTATCTACGCTAAATCTTGGGATTAGTTGTCAAGCGAACCCCAGGCTTCCATGAGCCGTGGCAAAATGCCGGGACAACGCGAGGAAGAAGAGAAATGGTCAAGCAAATCTTGTCAGTAGAAAAGGCGCGAAATTCAAATTTTCTATGGACCAAGAACCCAAATAAATACTTCAAAACACTGTGAGACCTATGTTAAGATGTACCAACTCTAATAGTGTAAGTCTGTGGTCTCTAATAGTGTAACGGGTTATTCCTAGGGATGTTACGGAGGCGACTTTACCGGAGCCGGAGCCGAATGCGGAGTTTTAATTTTTTATTTAACGGAGTCGGATCCGGAGCCGGAGGCGGATTAGGCGCCGCATCCGGATGCGGAGCCGGATCCGGAGGTTTACCGGAGGCGGAGTCGGAGCCGAGTATTTTTTAAGTGGAAGCTGACTTGATAAGGGCAAGTTTTAATGAAACGACACAATATAATCAAGCTTTGCTTTAATTATAATTAAATATCTATTTTAGACAAACAAATATATATGTTAACTCGAAACTGCACGCTGCGGTTGTGGAATAAGCTACCTGCCGAGGTTTTCCCGAGGGTCTACAGTATGAGGTTCTTCAAAAAATGAGTGTACAGATTTTTAAAGGGTCGGCAACGTGCATGTAACACCTCTGGAGTTGCAGGCGTCCATAGGCTACGGAGACTGCTTACCATCAGGCGGGCCGTATGCTTGCTTGCCACCGTCGTGGTATAAAAAAAAACTTTATTGAAAGGCAAACTTAATGTATTACATAATGTAACGTATAAAAAAATAATGCATAATCATCATGCAGGCAGTATGTTAAACGAAAGTGAAAGCGAATATAAAAACAAATTAAGAATATCTTCTTAACTTTTAAATTAAATGTATATACATACACTTAGATAGATTATTGATTCCTCGCGCTAGTTTTAAATTTATAAAACAAAACATATATTTTTTTTTGCATTTCGCTATTAAATCTTTGATGCATTCATTAGACTCCAACGTATGTCGCGCGCAAAGTTGTAACTGATGGACAGTGCAGTTTACGTTTGGAATATCGGCTAACCTCGTGCTCGTATTATATTTGAACCAGAATCGCGAACAAAACAGTGAATTTTCTCGTAAATAATGCCCCTTTGTCAACTTCCCTAGATTTAGGATGCGAAGTTGGCCATTTTAGATTTTTCGTAAACGCATCTTGTAGTTTTATTTGTTTTTTATCTCCTGAAGAGGCGTTGAACTTGAACCTGAGGATGAGGACTGTGCTACCATTTTTTCTGCAGCTAATTTTAAAAGTTCGCGTGCGCTGTGCCGCTGCCGCGGCTAATACAATTCCTACAGTTCCGGTATAACTCTGGTAAAAATGTAACGGAGGCGGAGGTGTAAAATAAAAAAATAGCGAAGACGGAGGCGGATCCGGAGGTGTGAAACCAAACGGAAGTTCCGTCTTAACGGATTCGGAGGCGAAGCTCCGTAACATCCCTAGTTATTCCCACTAGTAACCACCAAGTTGTTACCAGTGGTAACTACTAGGAACTTTTGTCCACCTTTTACCACCGGTAGTTACCACCAACTCGGTTTGGTGGTAACTACTGGGAATTTTATTCCCACCTTTTACCACTTGTAACTATTGGGAAATAAAATTCCCCGTAGTTACGACGAACTCGGTTTGGTGGTACCTACTGGGAGTTTTGTGCCCTGTAGTTAACACTGGTAATAGGTAGGATTTTTAATTCCCAGTAATTACCCCCAATATTTTTTTAAGAGTTTTCAATATTTATGTTCAGTGGGTCTGTTTTGTAGTTCCTAAATTGCATAACTTTTGTTTTACTTGTATTCACATTTAAGTTGATTGAATTAAGCCATTCTACGACAGTCTTTAAACAATTCAAACAATTGTTTATTTTCTGTTGAAAGTTGCAATCTTTGTTTTCACCAGAAAAGTTGCATCATCAGCAAACATTACACAAACGTCATCAATAATTTTGGGAAATTCATTCACATAAATTAAAAATAATAGAGGACCAAGTATGCTCCCTTGGGGAACACCAACTTTAGTAAGTTTGAATTGGGACTGTATCAACTCTATACATTTTTTTATTTTATTATAACTTTCTATGACGCAATTGATTTATAAATGTTTGTTTTAAGTTTTCAAGCGTCCCTCTTACTTCTTCTTTGACCGTTCTGTCTGTCGTTTTCTCTTCTGTATTTCCTTCGGAGCTATGCTTTAAATATGCAGTTTTTTTTGTGGTCCATCTGTACCATGTAACAACGTCTTTTTCGTTTCTTAATGAGGAATTAAATTGAAAATTCTTTGCTGAACATTTGTTACACTCTTGATACATACAATTCGGGTCTTTATTATGATTAAAAATAATGAGTTAGTTATCATAAATTAACTAATTGCATGGCGCTTTACGCGTAAAGGCCTCCCCCAAACGTTCCCATTTTTTTCTTTCTTGAGCTGATCTCCACCAGTGTTTGTCATGACTTTTCAGAACGTCTCTCCATCTAAGTTTAGGTCTATGGTTTTTCCTTTTTCTATATCTGGGCAGCCACTCTGTTGTAATTTTAGCCCATCTATCACCTGGCATTCTACATACATCCTCCTGCCCATGACCATTTAGTTTTTTTGGCTGCGTGGATAACATCTTCTATGCCTGTTTTTCCCCCTATAGCTTCTTATTCTATCCAGCCTGGTTATTTTTAGCATCGACCTCTCCATCGCTCTCTGACATACTCTAAGCTTTTCCGTTTGTTCTTTTGTCAGACTCCATGTTTGAGATCCATATGTCAATGTAGGAAGAATAGCCGTATTGAAGGTTGCTCGTTTTATTTTTATGGATAGGTCACTTTTCATAATGAATTCATTTGTTACACTCTTGATACATACAATTCGGGTCATTAATATTGCAAGAGATGTTCGAGATTAACTTAGATACACTAGTCGTCTTTACCAAACCCAGTTGTTGCAATTTATTAACAACAAATTTTAGATTGGAGTGTTTAATACACGCGCAAGTGTTTCGGTCAGTCAATTTCCGATGTATTACGTAAAAAGGCTTGTAACGCGTAAATGTAGCATATGAAAATTTACCTCCTTCCCTTCTGTATATCTTATGTAATTATTTTAGCGTGCCTTTTAAATACCTTATTTGCTTTTTTGTTTTATGTAAAGTCTTACATTCGTTTTTCCCCGCGGTTGCACAACTAATATCATCTCTTTTGTAAAATTCTGTAAGTTCTTTAAGGCGTTTAAGTTTGTACTGATTTACTTTCACTTTTTTTTCTAATATTTCCTTTCAAGCCCAAATATACACTGAATGTAGTCTTCATTTGTATTTCTGAACAGTATCATTAGTTATAATATTCTTTAACGTATTTCGTTCAGAATTGGACGATGCCTCGCTGTACTGCTGACTGAGTGACTCCTTGAAAAGTTCATTTTCGAATAACACCTTTTTAACTACTTGCTTTTCCGGTGTTGGAATTTCACTAAATGATTCTTCCATTATGTGATTAGTTTTCGTGTGTAGAGTTAGTTTTAAGACCTCTGTTGTCGCGTCCTTTTTGTCAAATTCTTCTGTATTATATATTTGCAGTTTCATTTTCTAATTTAATCAATTTAGTTTTTAGCCTATAGATTTGCTTTGCCTGACGTCTCGATTTTGTTAATAATAACTTAATGGTATTTTTCAATTCTGTGTTTTTTTTTACTAAAAAAACTACGAAACTTGCGTTCATATTCCAATCTGATCTGTGTATCTTTATTTTTATGCACTTTGTTTTGCTCCAATGCCTTACGTTTTCTCAATTTTTTACGTTTCTCATCACGTTCTTCTGGCGTTAGTTCACTTATTTTTCTATATTTTTTGTTTGTCCTCTCGCAGTTCCTGTTTTTCATTTCTTGATATTTTTCTGGATCTACATTTTGTAACTTTTGTCGAAACCTTTGCTGCCTTTCGGCCGCGGATAAAGGCATCTTCCTGCAAATAAAATAGGTAGCTAACGTAAAAAAAATACTTATTAACTAAATGTTACAATACAATTTTACCAAAGTTAAAAAAAAAAACGGTAAAATGTACTTTCCATGAAAATTATTTCGTTCATTGTCGGGGGAGCTGTTTGTAAGTTATATTGTAAGACCTATTTAACCATACCACAGACAACAGGGCCGTAGTGAAAAAAATATCATTAAAAAAAATATTATACATAAGAGCTGCCCTATTTTTTTTAACAAATAATGAGTGAGTGAGTGAGACTTGAAAAGTAAGTAGACTCCATATAGACGTAGTTCCCAATTGCCTCTTTCGATATTACTATTTACAGAAACATATTACTCAAATTAATATATATTATCCTTAGGGACTCAAATTAATATATATTATCCTTAGATCAACCGAAGGGGGTTGCCCTTCGTTTGATTATTTTTGTATATTAAATTATTATAAAAATAAGGAGTTTTTAAAATTAGGATGGTATGGGTTTAAACTTTTCTGGGGCATAATTATATTATATTAATAACGGTTGAGTATCAAGTGAGTGATAACACTGACAACCGTTAGTAATAAAATAAATCAAGTGTTTCGAAACAAATTTCGATTACATTTCAGAAAATAATAAACGGTTAGCTTACCTGTTTTAACTGTAATCTAAAATTCCAATTTTTTGTGACAAAATTGTAAAGCACACTTATTCTCACCACTGCTCGAAAACCAATATGGCTGATGTGCGTCTGCGCTGGCGTAGGTTTAGTGTTGCCACGAGTGATATTTTTACGGATGCATTCATAATTCTTCTATAACCGCGTGAAATTGCGTAACACAAGTGTGTAACACAAAGGAACGAAAATCCGTCCCCGATCTTCAACACACGTTTTTTTGTCATATAATATTATGTTGAAACTGTCTAAAAATCATTTCATAAAAGTTTTAGTAAATATTAAAGACGTCATGAAAAAAAAACACGTTAAACCAATTTACACTGAAGTTGTGATTTTTTATTTATAGTGGAGTGTTGCGAAGACATATGCATTTTGTATGGGAGAAATATTTACAACATTTTAAATTTAATTTTTTTAAATACTTTAAGCAATGTTTTACTCTTAATGTGTGAAATTCCTGTTAGCATATAAGTGGCACTGTGTTTGAAAGTGCTTAAAATGTGTGTACATGCAATTTTTTTTACAGATAATTGAATGTTGAAAATGGTTGTGGAAAGTACACTTTTTTGCAATTCAGTCTCAAGAGACTAGTCTCTCTTCACAGTATAGTATCAATATAATGTAAGTGTTAGAATGTGGAAGAAAAGATATTCAAATAACAAGGAGAGAGATTTTAAAAGGGTCTATCTATGTAACTTAGTAGGTGTTGGTGGATAATTAAAAGTCACTTTTTATCGATGAAAACTGTGTATTTTCACTAAAAAATGGATATTAATTACAGAGCGATGTTAACCGTGGAGTTGTTGAGAAAGAAGAGAGTGAGTGAGTCGACGAATGGATACAGGAATGAAATCATTCGGTCATATACATGGTTGCGTTCAGAAACAGTAGGTAAAGTAAAAACAGAAATACAAGTAATTTCCAAAAGTAATAAATATATAGATATTAGTTATGAGTCTTATTTTTATATAACCGAAGAACCGTACCTAAGTAATGTAAATTCTATTAATGATGAACAGTTGAGAAAAGTCTTCCTATGTAATGAAGTAGATAAACGTAAATTGTTAAGGAAACTACTTAGATAAAAATAAGAAAGTAGTCAAATATTATTATGCATGTTTGTACCAATGGAATGTAAAATTCAACAATGATGATGATGCCTTAGAATGTGAATGTAAATATATGAATTAATCAAAAATGGAAAATTTAATCATAAAAATGAAATGTAAATTGTAGCAATGATGAACAGCTAAAGAGAGCAAATCGATTGTAATATTTTGAATAAGCAAGGAATGAATAATTGTACCAATGTAATGTAAAGAGTATCAAAGAGGAACTGTAGGAAAGGAGCAAGAAAAATTTATAAAAGAAAATGGATAAAGAAAATAAAAAATAAAAAGCTGTACATTTGTTATAAATAAATAAATTTCTTTATTTCAGACTTCTGTTGTCCATAGACTTATTAGTATTACACGAAAATACAACTATGTTAGTAACAATACAAAATGTGAATTAAAATTAACCTTACGTGTACTTATAAATATTACATCTGTAGGGCTAAGATGGTCGGCTCCTTATCATTTGTCACCATGCCTGTCACGTTCTAACAAGTATGTAAGTGCGAAAGTGACGGGCATAGTGACAAGTGATAAAAATGGAACCATGATTCCACCGCTGGACTCTAAATGAATAGAGAGCAAACATCGCTGATGCATTACAGAAGCGCGGCAGTCCCAACAGCATCCTAAATCCGTTGTTATATTGTACCCGTAGGGCATTGACAGTCTTCTGCGTGTATTTGGTCCACAGGCTACGAGTACACGTGTAAAAGGTCTGACAATATGCTCTGAACAGAGTCTCTTTGACATTCCTCTCACAGCGTGCAAATCTGCGTGGCAACATGTTACAGCGCACTGCCAATGCCCTACGCTCCCGCTCCATGTCCACATCATCTTGGAGCCCTTCAGTGACCCAATGGCCCAAGTACTTAAAACGAGTCACTCTATTCAGGGAACAGCCACAAAGGTTCACTTCTGGTACTGAGGTGGGAACTTTATTTCCAGCTTTAAACACTAGTAACTCGCTTCTTGCAGTGTTAAACTGAAGGCCATGGGCCACCGCGTACTCCTCACACATGCTTACCAGCTTCCTCAGGCCACTGATAGCAGGGCTCAACAGCACCATGTCATCAGCGTAGCTGATATTATTAATGGTGACTCCGCCGATCGAGCATCTGACACCAGTGCCACTGAGCCCCACTATCAAGTCGTTTACGTACAGATTGAATAGCTTGGGCAAGCTCAGTTTCCCCCACAGAACATAATACGTCGTACACTAGGTCAAATGCCTTTGACAGGTCCAAGAAACAGGCATACACTGGTGTACTACGGTCAGTGTAATACTGGACAATTTGCTTTAGGCACAGGATCGCGCTTTCCGTCGAAAGGCCCGGCTTGAAGCCGAACTGAGCATCATGTGACGTGATGTGTGATGCCAGCAAGCGATCGAGCAAACTGTCCAGAACCTTAGCTATAACTGTAGTCAAGGAAATGGGCCTATAGTTGGACCTGTCAGAGGCATCTCCAGTCTTGTTTTTCATAATCGGGACAACCACTGTCTTCATGAGAGCATCCGGGAGGTAACAATGCGATATACACAGGTTAAAGAGCATCTTAAAGACCCTGGGCATATGTGCACCAGCATATTACAAATGCTCAATGCTTAGACCATCATGACCGGGGGATTTTCCCCTCGACATGGACCTGATCGCTTGGTCGACTTGACTTACGGTGAAACGAACTTGTTGTTCGGTCGGATGGTCACCATCACAGAACACTCGCAACGCTGGGCCCAACGGACTCTGTACCTTAAAATGCTCTCTAAACATGTCAGCCACCCGGGCAGGGTCACTGAGCCCCCAACACGGGACGGCAAGCTCGGTTGATGGCCAAGCTTCTTTGTGTGCTTCCAGAACCTGCCAAAGTCTGCCACTGTGGTGAGTTGATTATCCATTTTAATTTTGTTCTGATTGTTCTGACACCACTTAAGCTTGCATTTTTGTGTCAGGAGAGTAAATTTCTTTATATAGACTTAAAGGTGAATATCATCATCATCAGGCCTTGTACATCTTTACAGATGATTTAAGCAGCATCTATGATCTAGCGACAGCGCCGCTCGTGGCTATACAAACCGATTCTTCAACGGCATAATCGCCCACATCTATGGCAAATAAACTGATGTATTGTATATTTAGTACTTAATGCTATGTAAAGTATCAATATAATATAATAGTTAGTATGTGAAAGGAAAGATATTAAAAATAACAAGAAAAAGAAAATATACAATATTTTCTTTAAAAGGGTCTGTCTATTCATCTGAATAGGTAAAGGAAATTGTGGGGAAAGTAATAACAGAGAAACTAGTAATTTGTAAAAGTACTAAATATATATTAGTTATGATAGTCTAAATTCGAATGAAAAGATAAATAGGTATCTATATCAATTAAGAATCATATTAATTGTAATGTTAATTGTATTAATGATAAAATTTTAATGTTTATAAGAAAAGATTGTTAAAAAAGAGAAAAAGAAAAGAAAACATTAATGAAATAAGTGTTGAATAATAAAAATCAACAATAAAACAGGGAGGAGGGCAAAAAAACCTAACCTAATTCACCAATAAACAGTGTTAGGATAGACGGTTGCCCGTGTGAAAAAAAAACCTAACCTACAATCGTATCTATATCGCTTTAAAATAACAACAGACAATACATGCCCCTGTGATAACGTCACCTGTCAAACTATGGATCACCTATTAAAACATTGTCCATAATTTGAGTATGCTCGCATTAATCACGAAATAATTGGCAATAATTTCCAAACCGATCCTTATAATATAGACCAAATAATTTCTAAAGAATCAACAATAGAATCTTTCACAGCACTCATCAACAAAATAGTCAACAGCCTAAAAAAATTAATAATACCTAAGCGGTAAAACCACACACATGGAAACATGTCGCCCGTACGTATTTGCGGGGACACGACTCCATAGCAATAGCTCATGGCTGAGCATCGGTGGTACCTCATAATTACTCACCCAGCCAGCAAAATTCACCAACAAATAGTGTCAGGGTAGACGGTCGCCCGTGTGTAAGCGAGGGCCATCTACCCATTAACAAAACAGTACTAACCTAACCAACCTACTATATAACCCTAAATAAAGTACTACTGAATTTGACTGGTTTAGGTAACCAAACTTTCTGTTTTATTTTTAGCGATAATTTACTGATATCTCCTATTGTATCAAGTTTTTCATAATCTAACTAATGATGTAACTCAATTACTTGGTTCCTGTGAGATTTGAGAAAGAAACACATGATAAAAGTACGAAAAACTTGTACTTACGCATGAAATGTTTGCTTTTTTTCGCAAGCTATTGCTTTTGCAGGCAACCACTAAACACCCCACCATGTTAATTGTACGTAAAAACCTCTTACACCTCCGATAAATACTTTATCTACACACATATCATAACATAAACCCTCTATGAATTCTATGATGCCTTCAAAATCCATAAATAATGGCCAACATTACGATAAACTGTTTTGTTACAACAAATTTCTTATCTGTGATGATGTTGTAATTGCTTCATAACTACATCAAAATCGATTTGGTTATGACTTCAAAATTGGAACATCTCTAAAAAAAAAGCAATTCCATTTGACCTCTATTCTAATATCAGTCGAGATGCCTTTTTGTTCGAAATGTAATGTCAATTGCATACAATTTTGACATATCTCGCATGTTAGTTTGTATCGAATGATACGGAAATAGCGGGGGCTATACTAAGACTGGACCACAATTATGTTCCCATAGCGGGTAATATATATATATATATATATATAATGTGTATTTTTTAATTTATTTATATCACAACAAATTACACAAAGAACTTAAACTAAGATACACCACTGAATCTTGTTAAAAGAAGTTTATGTGTAGTACAAATGCATCACTCCGCTCAACTGCATGATTAATGTGTAGTAAATAAGTAGGTACTTAAGTACAATTATGATATCGATATGGCTATTTGTTTAGGCGCGACTTACCATGAATCCGCCATTTTGAAAAATTTCCAAAAACTGGATCGACAAAAAATTCTATTTCATCATAGAATATGGTCACAGAATTTCACGCGAATCGGTTGAGAATTGCGATCTGTAGAGGAGAACATCCGAACATACGAAAGCAGATTGGCCGAGTCAAAACGTAGACCTACGCTACGCTTCGGTCAAATATAGGAAAGGATTTCACCAAGTATTTGGAAGTCTTGGGTATTAATTCTTGTCTCTCTCAGAGGTTCCTAAAAATAAATAATAGGGCAATAAATTTACATGTATATTTGTATATATTTGAAAAAAGGGGTCTAAATAAATAAATAAATAATGATTGTTTTACTTCGTAAACGTGTATGGCATAGTTATGGTCGTCGTCGGGGGGAGGGGAAGGACTGACGGCGACTGCATGGTCGACATCGGCGAGAGTTGCGTTGCGAAAATGGCGGGGGGTTACGCTTACGCCACAGTCCTCCGCCCTTAGAATAAACTAGTAAAAATAACTGTCGCTAAAAATAAAATCCGCACTTTTACATCACTTAGGTTTGCACTATTTACACGATATAGTGGTCGATTGTTTGCTGCGGCGGCGGCGCAGCTATGGCGCCGGGTTGATGCACGGCGGCGATGGCAGCAGTCGTTTTTCTGACGATTTTCTCTACAATAAACAAAAGACATGGCGCTCTGCGCGAATCTAGCGACGTAGCGACGGAAGATATGACCATCGCGCAACATCTATGCTCCTTGTTAAACAAATAACTATTAAAGTTATAAAGTCATGACACGAGTGCAAGTCACACGGTCAGTATTTCCGCGCATGTTTGATAAAAGGAAAGTAAAATGCTCGTGTAAAGTAACACGTGCGTTTTATAAAACGTATAACTAATCGGTTGAAATGTACATCAAGTAATAAAATCACCTTATAATTGCCGCCAATCATTGGCATTTTAATAATTCACTTTTCGTGCGAATCCAATAAAAATAGCTAATTACTTTTCACCTTATGGATCCTATGGATAGAAAAAAAGCCATTTTTTTATCTGTCTTTCTGAAGTTCACGGAAAAAGTGAACGTTTTGGACAAGTAAAATAAAACTTACAAGAGTGTTTATTAAAAAAAATCCACTTTCATAAGTTTTGTATTTTTCCATAAATTTTGTGTTATTCTACTAATGATCGTAATGGGATAAAAAAAGTGTCCCAAACTTTTTTCCTATTGTGTTACCATAATACGCTTGTAATTTGCATCTAGTCTATTAATCTATGTTTTGGTCAGTAAGCATCCGGAATAACATAAAATAAAATTTCCCCTTATACTTTGTATGACGGTAACAAAAAGGAAAGTTTCAAAAATGTTTGGAAGTTTTGGGACACTTTTTTCCTATGAGGAGCAACCTTAATACTGCCCCGTATGTACTCGTTGCGCACCCTGTCCATCCTGGTCACCCCTCCCGCCCACCGCAGCATCTTCATTTCGTTTACGTAGACTTTCGAAACGCTCACTAGTGTGTTTTATTTAATACATACTATCCCCTGCAATTGTACTGTAGAAACATGTCTAGAGTCCGTCTAAGCTAACTCTGCACTGACTTTAATACGGGGATATCATTATAAGTCATATTTTCATATAAATTTGTCATTAGACTTAGTTTGATCCGACTCTGGCAAGCCAACATTGCCAATCCCCAGCAAGCCTGGTTCTCCATGCAAACGTAGTTACACTCCCATTTTAAAACGACTAGTTAATTGTTCTGAAACTATGTAACTAAATACTAAATATAGCCAAAGATATAACTTTGATAAGGTATATCTATGCCTGTTTATGTAGCGTCAAATACCATAATTAAAAGAATACAGCGAATTAAAGATTTTCATGCAAAAAAAATATTATGGTACAATTTTACACATATGGACCTTGTCCCACAGTAATCTCAGTAAGGGTTGTGTTGTGGCTACTAGACGAATATATACAATATATGATATATAGTTATATATAAATAACGACGTTACATCCGATTTTTTTTTTCTTACCTTGCTCACAAATATATCCCCGTACCAGGAGTTGAACCCTTCACCCGTTGGTCCATAGGCGGGTCGCCGAGGCTTGGAGACCGTTATATAAGTATATGTTTTTCTAATCTGCGCATCTGGGGAGTATAAAAGCCCGCATGATTTGCTATGATATCAGTATTAAACAGAGATTAAAAGAAGTCGGAACAATGAACTATAAGATTTGCTACGTATTCGCGTTGGTAAGAAAAATAGTTTTAATCTATTAAAACGTTGTTAGTTTATCCTTTAAAAAAAAAAAAAGTAATTATTGTATATTCCTGTGGGTACAGGGATGCCCAAAATTACGTTGATCAATATTTTCACAGCGGTAAACATAGGTAATATTTTCAAGATTCATTTCGTATTAGTTAAATTAATAATATATTTATATCAAGTATTTGCATTACAAGAGAAGCAGTACAATGATCTTTTATATATTATAGGACATTATTACACAAATTGACTAAGTCCCACAGTAAGCTCAATAAGACTTGGGTTGAGGGTACTTAGACAACGATATATATAATATATAAATATTTATAAATACTTAAATACATAAAAAACACCTATGACTCAGGAATAAATATCCATGCTCATCACACGAATACATGCCCTTACCAGGAATATAATTGTTATTTTTAAAGTTACTGTATTGTATAGTAAAAGGGTGTTTTTATATGACTAAGTTTTTAGTTAAGTTCAAAGACTTTAGTAAGTTAAAAAGGTCTCAGTAAGTTGTATGTAGTGAAAGTGTTTATGTGAAGGTCAATATGTAAACGTGTGTGACTGTCTGTGAGTATGTAAATGATTGTGCGAGAGAAAAATATATTATTATTTTTTTGTCAACACGGGCAGTTTGTGTCAGGTTGGGACACTAGTGTATGGAGAAAAAAGTGTTAGTTGTCCTTCGGGCATAGTTATAAAAACTTATGTAATAATTCCAATAAACAGTATTTCAAAATATTTAAGAAGTTATCGGAATTAATGTTCTGCCTCCGAATCCATTTAAAAGTTTTCTTATAAATATTGTTACATTTTGTATGGTCTCCGCAGATATTCTGTGTCTTTATTCAAACTTGAGGTAAAATATGTACTTTTATTGGGACGAAATAGCATGGTAAAGGTTGTGAGCAAATAAATTTAAAAAAATCTTTAAAAAGAACCCTTTTTTTACAATGTCCATTGTCCATGTACATACTGTATATCCGGGAAAATGTCCATATATACTACCAATTTTTGTCGATGTGATGATGATGACGGATGTACCAAAATTTTCTTTTTTTAAATTATATACGACTCTTAGCCGGCTAAGTGAAAGTTTTAAAGTCGCTGCCTCTGGATTTTATTTAATATTTTTGAATCCGCAGTTTGAAAAACCTGACACATTTGACACAACTTATGAAAGCTCTACGAGTACATAATTATAACTATGCTGCAATTTGTATTAAGATATTATATCGTAGGCAATAAAAAAAAATATAATTTGTAAAGATCCATCGAACAAGTGGTTCACAGGGAGTGCTCCTACTGTTTTTTTTATAATGCGGAAAGAACGCGGCTAATATATCTGTATAGTACCTACCTATATTTCGATATAGGCATTTAAAAATGCATGTGGTACCTATCCAGTGCAGATCAACGGCCTTGACGAAATTATCCTTAAATCTAGCTTATTGATATACCTATATATGTACAGGATGTTTTTGAACTCTTAGGGCCACTTCACTCACCCTACCACTAACCCAGGGTTAACCGGATAAAACTGGAGTTACCATGGTTACCGGTACAATTTGACCCTGGGTTAACGGTTTAACCGGTTAACCCGGGTTGGGCTGGTCCAAGTGGCTCTTAGCCATATTTTACGAGTTGAATATGCCGAAATCGTGAAAAATATATTAGGATGCTTCATACATTCTGTCGGATGTGATGCCGCTGATTTCAATAAGACAGCCAAATTTTTTTTCGCGATTTCGGTCCCGTAATAAAAGTTGTTCAGCATGACATTTAATTTCAGTACCATTTCGTTCCTTGCCACAGTGACAATAGTATGAGGTCTCTAGCGACTTTTATATTGATTATCATTGGTAAGGTATGAAATGGTACTGGGGTTAAATTCTTTGACTGTATAATCATACATATTCACCTAGCAAAATTTGGCTAAGATATTCACAGCCGTACTAGATCAAACTAGACTATATGGATTTTTGTATTTCAGGCCTTTTTCGACGCTGTCTTGTCAACAGCCACCTTATTGAACATCCCAGGTATGGTATTCATAGCAAGAAACCATGTAGTACCAGACATATACACCGTGTTTTTTTTCCGTTAATATCATGGGTGCATTCCTCCTTCCATTTGGTTAAGTTTTGGAGGAGGAAACAGTAGAGTACGAAACACCGTTTTTTGAGATTTTTACGCAGGGTTTTTCGGGTTATTCCCACTAGTTACCACCTGGTAAAAGGTGGGAAAAAAATTCCCAGTAGTTACCACTGGTAACAACTTGGAGGTAACTAGTGGGAATAGCCCGAATTTCGCCTAACCTGGCGTTGTCCTTATTGCACTAGTTTCCGGAGTCGCTTCCGTTAGCGAGGCGGATATATTCACGTAAAATATTTAAATCTCAGCTCCCATATCCTCTTAAATAGCTCATAGTCATGCAGATGACCCGATTTTTAACAGATAACTCTTATTTCAGAACCCTTACTCGTGCCATGTAACGTCGGAGACCTGGAATGCCTGAAAAGATCCACGGAGTTATTTTTAAGGCAAACCCATAAAGGAATACCCGCCTTAAACATATTGCCTATTGACCCGTTGTCCATACCTGTATTGGAAGTACAATTCCCGGGTGATAATTTGGTGTACATTAATAAAAATATTACTGTGACGGGGTTGGGACATCAGAGATTGGAGGCGCTTAAGTAAGTCGTAGTTATTACGAACTAGTTTCTGCCCGCGGCTTCGCCTGCGTGGAATGAGGATTGAAAAAAAAAACTGCCCTGTCCTTTCCGGGGTTTCAAACTACACTATATAGCGGCAAAAAATCTATCATACTGCAATTTTTGCAGATAATTCGTGAAATTAGACTTTATATCCCGTAAACAATCATTGTATTTGAAAATCGCAAATTGCGGGATCTTTCTTTTTTACTCAAACATTCGCTTCATTTGATGCGAATGCGAATGTTTAAAATGATGCGAATATTCGTGACATTCCTAGTCTGTATTATAATTTTTCTTGAAGAGAGTTGTGCTAATATATTTTAAAATTCTTTAGCATAGCCAAATACTTTTAAAGTCATAAATGCACGAGCACAACTACCAAAAAGACAAAAACCCAAAAAGGCGCTCCCATGCAATCGAACTTACGCTCTAATTTTATGACATGCTTAAATTATACGCAACACGGCATTTACGTAATATATACACTCATGACAAATTAAAGCGGACTTAATATCATTTGTTCTTATTTTTGATTGTACAATAAAGTTTAAATAAATAAATACATTTCTAGCAACGAAAATTATTACCAGACATTAGATATATGTTACTTGAATATTCGTGTCAAATTACATGTTATTTCATAATGTCGTTTTAAAATGAGAGTGTAACTACGATTGTATGGAGGCGGCTCGGTTCGAGTGAATCTTAACCCATTCAGCCCTGTACCCCTAGTGTAAATTTTATCGACATCATAACGTGACGAACGCGTTTGCGTTAAGTCTCATTTTGTATAGGATTTTGAGTTTCCAAAACGTCCCGCTTGGCGCGCTCTTTCTAAATCCAATACAAAATGAGACTAAACGCAAACGCGTACGTCACGTTTCGAAATCGAATTTATTTACACGAGGGGTACAGTACCCCTAGTGTAAATATTTTCGACAGCGAAACGTGATGTACGCGTTTGCATTAAGTGTCATTTTGTATGAGATTTTTGACTGTTCAAAAACTCATACAAAATGAGACTTAACGCAAACGCGTACGTCACGTTTCGCTATCGACTAAATTTACACTAGGGGTACTGATCATGACACGTTGTCGTTTTGCCTCTACGAAACATTTTCGCCATACACCGGGACATCCGTGTTATCGGCTAGGTGAATTGTATATGAACGCTGTCGCTGATGCTACGGGGATTATAGGCGGATGCCACGGGGATGATACGCGGATACTACGGTCACTAAACCCGTTATGCACGGATATGAATCCGTGTCGCGTTACATTCCGTGCCTGATACTTTCATAGTACGGTGAACGGTCATGGTATGACACGGTGTAGTGAGTAGAGCCCTTTTAGCTACTGAGGTCAAAAACATATTTATTTTATTTTAGAATGGATCTTAGAACTGGTTCGGTAGTGCTCACGACATCTGCCGACGTGAACATACACGGCGACATCAATCAGGTGTTCCGTAATCTGGGAAGGAGTGTGGCGGGACATTTCTGGACATATGGACGTAAGTTTGCATATTCATACGCTTAGGTGGTTAATAAGGGCGCTGCCAATTCGGTGCAGGATTAGCTTAGCAGACGGACTCTCTGGTAATATATTTTTCCTACAAGTCATTTAAAATAATACTTTTTTTACTTTAAAACCAAAATTTTACCTAATGAGAATTGGTAAGTATCTCGGTAGACAAAATGTTAGTACAAAAGAAATAAACGCGCGTTGGATGAATATGCTGATGAAATAGTTGCCCGTTTATGTCTTTTCTATATGAGCGTGGCGGCATGTGATTGGTCAAATTCTTTATAGTTGACTAAAGCGTATCGAAATGAATATTATAGTTGAGTTGGGAGCCCATACATGAAAAGCACGCAATTATAGTTTGGTATACGAAATCTTAATTCAACCATTACAGTCGACGAGAAGAAAAAAAAAACTGTACATGTTAAAAAGGGAAACCAATCATACGATACGCTATTATAATAATAGGTTGAAGGATCCATATACTGCAATGTTCAATCTATAAACGTGTTGGTTTCATAAGATTGTACAGCCAGCAAAAATAGTAGTATGAAACAACACGCCAAAAGTATGTGCCACCGTTTCTTTTACGTTTTACCAGTTCAGCAAAGGCTTTGTCCCTCTAAAGAAAGGCGTCACTCGGCAGTTAATTCGGACTACAGCGACGTTCGGATTAGCCTGTGTACGGTAATCCGTAATGATAATTCGAGGCCCTACTCTGATTTCCAGTTCGCTGGACGATATCGACCTGTCAGTTATTCTCAAAAGCTGTCAATCGCGAATATATCGTCCGGCGAACTGGAAATCAGAGTAGGGCCTCGAATTATCATTACGGATTACCGTACACAGGCTAATCCGAACGTCGCTGTAGTCCGAATTAACTGCGGAGTGACACCTTTCTTTAGAGGGACAAAGCCTTTGCTTGGTCAATAAATGTATAATACATGACAGACTCTTGAACCCGGGTACGTCCTTAAACTACGTCCAAAAGAGAGGTATGAGCATTGAGAATGTCATCTCGCTTTGTGTGGTAGGGCACAGCACAGCGGATGTCATTCCAGATCTAGAGCAGAGCCCAACTGGGGAAGTACCTCCACCTTACAGAAAACCGCAGCCAAATAACACTAGACCCTACTCATAGTGATGAGTTCCTGCCGGTGAGTAAGGATAGGCTACAGAGACTGCTTACCATCAGGCGGGCCGTATGCTTGTTTGCCACCGACGTAGTATTAAAAAAAAAAAAAGACTAAATTAGAAGAGTTTTTGAAATGAGTTCACAGTTCACATCGCAATTATGTAGAGTAACTTTGACGGCTAGTTTGTTTAGTGAGTGACCCTGCCTATGGAGCTGCTTTCAAACATATACTCAAACCAGCCATTAACTAGCAAGTTGCTTGAGCATCACTTTCTATAGGAGTTAGAATATTGAGTAATTTTTTTGTACTTTGGAGGACAATTTCTCCCAATAGTTTGAGTTTGGGCAGCTAAAAAAATACGTGTCTGTTATTTTAGACTACTCTATAACATATATAAATATAAATCAAATCGGAACAGGACGGTTGGGTACTCGTACCTTTCAACAGCTTGGACTTACTCTATGATTTATTGATTTTGTGATATGTTATCGGCGTATCTTTATCACTACGCTCGTGTTTACATCGCTTCATTGAGTGAAACAACAGCGCATTGTTTTATAAAAAAATCCAGTCGCGGTTCGTAAAAAATGCATTACGACATGTTTTATAGCTAAATAGGCATAACGGATGATAATAAGGAAATAGATTTATTTTTCAGACGTATAAAAAATACTTGTGCTGTGCTGGTAACGCTGGTAGCCTAGGGGTGCGACTTGCAATCCGGAGGTCACGGGTTCAAATCCCGTCTCGTGCCAATGATTTTTTTAGAACTTATGTACGAAATATTATTTAGAACCAGTCGCTTCTCGGTGAAGGAAAACATCGTGAGGAAACCGGACTAATCCCAATAAGTTTTCCAACTAATAGCTTTCGTAAAAACTAGTGCCTACGCCAATTCTTGGGATAATTTGCCAACGAGCCCAGGCTCCCATGAGCCTTCTTCAACTGGCTTTTATAAAAGTTAAAAATATTCGAACTACCCTACCTACTGTCGCTAATTAACCCATTCATGGCCACAAACCACAAAGCGTACAGAACACGCCGGGCCACCATACAAACCGTTTTCAGCTAAAACGTGTGACTCAGCTTATGGGTCTCGGGGCCTGGCGCGAACGTCAAAGAAATTGCCGCTTATGAATCCGGTCCGTTGGACAATATTATGCAACATTTTTACTAACCAACTGTTTACTCTTCAAATAAATAAATAAAAATATATATATATATATATATTTACTAATTTGTTGATATTTGTAAGAAACTAAGAATGAACATTTTAAAGCCTGATCAGAAATAGATGATCATTGTCAAGAGGGCGCTGTTATTTTCATATAATTATAGGGTTCAGAAAAATCCAGTTCATAGCACAATTTGTCAGGAGGTCAGGAGGGTTCAAATTCCGGGTATCCATAGCCAAGGTCACAAAAATCACAAAATACGAAATCACTGAAGAGCACAGAGAGGAGCATAAAGTCGCCAACGAATAAATCGTGACTAAATATAATTTCCCATGTTACTCTAAAATACATCCTAATAGAGGGGATGGGGTGAATCATTTCTTGAGTTTATGTCAAAAATACTACGTTAAAGATAATACCGCCGCTAAATTCGCCGCCGCCCAGGTGCATCCATTGTTTATTGTCCAAGTGTCTGCGATAATCTTACATGTGGCCGGTCATGAACTTTGTTTTGGTAAACGTCATTATAATATAAACAATAGAGCACTTAAAATGTATTATAGTACTTATTACCACGAAAATGTTTAGAAAAAATCTTTTCTTTTAAATATTTCTCACACACTATTGCGATAATACAATATACCATTTAGCTGGTGACTGTTTAAGCCGCCCTGATTTTATAATGAAACAAAAAAAATTGGCATGGTAATAAGTTTGGTCCTTAGAAATGTTGCTTGCTACCATCCAAACAGTAATCCATTGTAAAAAGGTACAATTTGCAACGAGTTTCGTCATGAAATAAGCTTTAAAACTAAGTTATAAAGTTTATTTTTGCGTGCTATGAAGATATGTGTAGTTTTTACAATTAGCGCCAGGCCACGGTGACCCATACCTTGAGTCATGTCAATAACTTCAGGCATAAATATATTTTTGATATTTTTGAAATGTAGATTTATCCATTTGCTTGGGACACGTATGTATCTCGAATTTCAGATTTCATTTACTATATTACACTTCTAGTAAACCAAACTTAAATATTCTAGACCCTGTTTCACTAAAAAAAAACATGTTTACAATTATGTTTTTCAACATGCCTTATAAAGATGGTTGTTAGCTCAAATTATACTTATATTATTTCGTCATATTACGTTTTGTTTATGTTTAAATCAGAATTTATTCACGACTCACATGTGAGTCACGGGCCCTGCGCGACTGTTTGAACATGACCCATACGCTGAGTCACGGGCCCTGAATGGGTTAATGCGTTCCATTTTACGATATAGGTATAGACATGTATAAAAAAATATCAAATAAAACTAAACTAGATATGGTGTCCGGAACCATCACCGAAATTTGTTTCAATATGATTAAAAAATTAAAACTACGTGTTTCCTACGTGTGTCATGAGATGTTATGTGTGGCGCGGGTGTAATTTTAGAAATAACAAAATTCAATGAAAAATAAATCTTAAGCATCTCAATGGCTTTTGTTGATGGTAAAATGTTATCACAGTTAATACTTATTTTACAGGATTTTTGGTATACATATTACTGGTGCCTGTCCACTATAACGCAAACCATTATGTTTAACATTTAAAATGTATTCTCGGGAAACAGTTAAAATATATAATATTAAAGAGCACTTGTTGCTTGGAAATTATTTTATTTTTATCATAGGCTAGATATGCTTGACTCTAATTACACACCCTACTATTTAACAAACAAAATAACTGAAATCATAGCAATCATTGTTCTTTGTAGGCGACCAGTTTTCATAACAAATATGACTCGAAATGTGCACATGTTTTTAATTTAATATTCGGTGCTCCGGCCGACTATTCGTGGCATCTCTAGTTTTTACTATGGGAGCTATTATGTCCGTAAATATATTTCAACTCTAACAACAGTGGTACCGAAATAAAAAAGTACCTAAGACTTACAACTTAACTTTTTCAAAGTAGGGTCCAAATTCGATATTAGTTTTGAAATACCAATCCAACGACCATTCACTAGGGTTGTAGCAATTTTTTTTTTTTTTTCACCACTATTAGTGTGATTGATATTCAGATCGCGACGGACACATAGACAGCCGGACAAGGTAAAACTGTTATAATTTAATAAGTAAGACGACCATACTTGCGTACTTGCGTCTGTGACTTCACAGAATACCTATCGTCTCGCTGGGAAAGACTTCCTTTCCAAACCTGGGGGCCTAGTCATAATGACAATTGCTTGCGCCGTAGTTGTCTGTGATGTAGGTCTAGTTTATTGTGTATGCAAGATATTGATAGGGGTATGATGGGCTCGGGTTCAGATGCCGTGTATTTTAACCTTTCCTGGCTAGTTCATCCGCTGCATCATTTCCTCTAGATCCACTATGCGCCTCCATTCATTGAACTGTTACTTTGTTGCCTTCTTAATTTGCTCACTTTGCGTGACACTTATGTATGTATGTATGTAAACACTTTATTGTACATAAGGGACAGGTAAAGATACAATAAAAGGAAAAAATAATAATGTTGGCAATATACAAAGGCGAACTTATCCCTATAAGGGATCTCTTCCAGTCAACCTTTGAGCAATTGAGAGTCAAAAGTAAAAACATAGAAGACAAACAAACACTATGTACAAAAAAGTAAACTATGGTTCAGTCATTACACAAGTAAATAATTGAAACATGTAGCCTACATATATAATAATATTACATATATATACATATAATAAATATCAACAGATATATTAGATATACATATATACATATAAATATATACATTATCACAATTAAATAAGAAATACTTAGTACTCAACCAGAACACAAGTCATTGGAGAGCCATAACTTACGCAAGTTTATCTTAAGTGATGCTACCGACTGTGACTGTCTTAGGGATAATGGCAACTTGTTCCACAACTGTACCGACCGGGTGTATGACTGGGTCTTGTTACACGGTACAGAGAGAGTCAGGTTCGCACTCGATCTCAGGCGATGACCACTACCCCAGCCAGGTATGGAAATCTTTCAGAAAAATACGGAGGGGAGGTCTGATTAAACAGGACGTTGAAAAGTAATGCCAGGATGTGTACGTCCCTGCGTCGACGGATCGGAAGCTAACCGAGCTGGGAACGGAAGTTGGAGATGTGGTCATACTTCCGCAACCCAAAAATATATCGGATGCATACATTTTGGAGCCACTCTAGCTTATCAAGAAGTTCTCTCTTATTGATATCATTAACTGTTAATGTTTAAATTGCAGGTGTGTTGGGTACAGCTTCTTACAGTTACACGCTTCAAAGGGACAGCATGGGAGTTGAACATTATGTAGTCGGCCCCGAAACTACCTCCTGCGAACTTGTCGACACTCCGGTAGTTTCCTTCAGTTCTCAGTTGGCAGAAACTTGCAATGGTAAATATAAATATCTTACAGACTCATAAGCATAACAACTGAGGGGCTGATGGACTCCACAAACGTCACAGATAATTGCATGCGATTTGCAACAATTGGAGTGCAACGAATTCGATCAATCAATAGATCTAAATTAAAAAGTGACTATCTCAGTGCGTTAAACAAATTGAACTAGGTACAGTAGGTGCTCTCATGAAACAGACACGAACGAGCTACGAGCTGAGTTGAATAAACTACAAACTGACTTAACAAACATTTCAAATAAAGATGAACTTTTTCAAGCATGTTTGGCAATGATAACGTCCTGCATTAGCAATCTAGTGCATCAAATTTATATTAGAAAATACCTACTGTATGTTATTTTTTGTTGTTTTTTAATTCCGTATTAATTTAAATTGTATTTTTTTATTTCATGCCGAGTTTCTTGCCGGTGCCATATTGGGATACCCTCCTACAATTTAGGAGGGATTTAAATCTTCTCGGGTTAGAGGTGTAGGGTTAGAGCCGGCGTAGCTTTATTTGACGTTTATAAGCGCATTGTAGTATGCCTACTTGGAAAATAAACTATCTTTATCTTTATCTATAGGAGCGGTCAAACATCTAAATATGCACTTCAAGGCATTATGCATTTCAATATTTGTGAACGCCTTCGCCACTCCGAATTATCTAATGAATTGATGACGATTGTAAAGCTGACCAGTGTTTTTTTGTTTGCAGATGCATTTTGTCCAGAGGAGATAAAACAGTTGTGGAAAACGAATTTCTGCAAAATAGTAGAGAAAGCGTACGTCTCTGTCGTTCACAACATCAGGGCGGCTGCCAAAGTCCTGCCTTCAACTGCCTTCTTTAAAAATCCCCATGGATTTTAAAATATATTTAGTTCTGGAGTCGGCAAACTTTTGAAGGAAGAAGAGCCAGCCGCAGTTTTATATACACGAAGAAGCGTGCCTTGACTCATAATATCATGTTATTAAAGGTTAGATTTGACGAATCTGCGCGTCATTGTGTATGACACGAACTATAAATCTAAATGCCGCAAATTTAATATCAATAGTCTAAGAACCGGTTTGCCGACCCCTGGTCCAGAACATTCTGACCCCACTAAGTCGCCTAACAAGTTCAATATGCAGTATGGCATTGCCATACATAGTCACTTGACTGCCAAGAAGCTGCATACTTAGCCTGGTTAGAGTTTAAAGACCTTACAAAATTAATCAGGATTCCAGTTGTATAGTAATAGTTCTTTTCTGCCCTCCGATCAGAATAGTACATTACGATACAAGTGCGAAAAATAGGAAATTCGAAACGAGTGGCGATAAATTAAAACACGACCGAAGGGAGTGTTTTAAATCGACACGAGTTGCGAATTACCTATTCGCACATGTATCGTACAACGTTTTACAGTACATATGGCCCTTTAAATGTTCGACACAGTAACGTAATATGCTACTTCTCGCACTAGTGCTATAAAGTAGCCCCATATGTACTGTAAATAAGTCTTAAGTCTTCTACTGGGTCACCAAGAAAAATCGATAAATTAAAAGAATTTGGTTTGTTTTTAAGTTCTAATTAGATTGACTTTTTGATTGATTCATTATACGTGATAAATTACAAAAATACATAGATTTGAAAGATATGATTTTTTATTTTGTTGGGACACGAGATGACAAAAAAAGTTGATCGACCTAGTTGCAGAATTTATGGCTAGAATATGCATATTTCCGCGTTGTTCCACCCAATTAATGTGTGCCGATTATAAAGTAGTTGGCCGCAACCTAACGTGTCACGGAGGCTGATTCTGTTGCAATAATTTGATATGGTTTTCATCTAATTTTGATATGAGCTTGCATGGTGTCATCAGTCATTTCTCGCACACCGATATTTAAGCGCGAGCGAAAAGCCTTATGCGACAGCGCCTGACCATCGGTCATGCATTTCTTCAGCACCAATCAGCGTCAGCCACTAACGCTGATTGGTGCTCACTACTGCTCAAGGTTAAGGTCATATCGAAATGAGATCACATTGTTAAAGTGGAATCGGCCTTGCGTGCTCATGTCACCGTCTTATGACTGCGGTGACTACAATTTTGCGTATTTAGCATATAATAGGTTTACGTAATTTACATTTAGCTTAATATGCCATTTTATCTATTTATTATTTAAATATGTAGAATAAATGACTGAATATAAAAGTATGTACCTACTTCCTCGAATTTTAAGTGTTTGTATGTCGATAATGTATACTATAGATTTTTTTACACGTGGACCTTTTATAAATCGACTCTTAATTAATTGGACATACCTGTGAGACATTCAATGTTCGATACATTTGGGCCAAAAAAATATTGTATTGCAAATATATACATAAACGCAATATTTCACCGACAAAATCGCAATTTTAATGTTATTCATACTTCAAGATATTGGCTCTTGGTCACGTTTGCTTATCGTTTTGTTGGGAGCGTTTCGCGACTGAAGTACGACTGTCGGTCTTTGCCTATCATTTCTGACTTTTGTATTGCTTTAATGCAATGGGTCCCATATAGATATTTGATTCTAAAAACGAACCTGAACGATTGATACCATTGATAAAAAAATTACATCTAGCCTATTATACTAGCACTTAAATACACTAAATATATGTATACATACTTACTAGAGATGAGCCGAATATTTGATAACTATTCGGTATTCGGTAAGTTTTTCAATGTTCGAAATATTCAGTTAAAGTGCTGAATATTTGGTAAGTCATATTTAATATATTTGTCTTAATAAAACGTAACAATAAACGTACGTAAAATTTAACAATTAACAATGTCACATGTAAGCTCTTCCAGCACTTTCCAATAACTCTCCCTGATTACGTCTTCCCATTGCCATTAAAAACGCAGGATGAGACGTGTGTTGAATCCATATGACGTTTTGTATCATTTAGCGAATATTAATATGAATATTACTATTACTAGATCTAGAATTTTCGGTGGAAGTTTGCATGGCAATGTATATCATACATTCTTTTTTGATTTTTCATTCTGTTATTCTAAGTATGGGAACCCCCAAAATTTATTGTTTTTTTTTTTATATTTTTGTGTAAAAATCTTAATGCGGTTCATAGAATACATCTACTTACCAAGTTTGAACAGTAATAGCTCTTATAGTTTCGGAAAAAAGTGGCTGTGACATAATCGGAAAGACAGACGGACATGACGAATCTATAAGGGTTCCGTTTTTTAAATAATTAATAGAATCAGGCGTTACTTTGCGGAAATCCATGCTAATTAAAACAAGAAATATTACTTTGCTAATCCGCGAGAAAATAACGTGTTAGTCAATCAGTGCTAACCCGTTATACTTACTTGCGTATTTTTACATGCAATTAATGTTCCCACCCTCCCACCGCAAAAATAAATACGCAAATAAATATAACAACCCACCACCAAAAGTACAAAACTCGACACGTGTTTCGCCTCTCTACGAGGCATCCTCAGGAGATGCTGGAGATGTTGACGGTCTGACACCCGACAACTGACTGAGCTGTCTAGAACGGTCGGCCATATTTATACCTTGACCAGTTCCCCTACTGTGCAAGTGTGAGTGAGATGGAAAAATTCGTAATAACGGCGATGACGCAACATTCAACTGTTCGTTAAGAATCATCCCCCTATTGTTGTACCTAATTATTTCCAACTGTTCCAGAACACTCAAACGCATTCCTTTCTCGCAAACATGTAAAATATCAAAAGAATGATTCTCAGGTAAAGCATGGCCACTGTCTATCAAGTGCTTCGCAAAATTTGACTTTTCTGGATGGTTGTGTCTGTATGACGCAACATGCTCCTTATACCTGGTAGTGAAATTACGGCCTGTTTGCCCCACATACACTTTATTACAATTATCACAAGTAATCTTATAAACTCCAGATTTTTTTCCCTTCTCGATCTTATCTTTCCCATTGCAAAGTTTAGAGTGCAAAGTGTTGTTTGTCCTAAAAGCCACAGGAATGTCGTTAGATTTTAAAATTTTGTAAATTGCATCTGACAATTTGCCAACATAAGTTATGCTCGCTTTGTATTTCTTAATCGGCTCAGAGGATCGTGCAGCATACAACATATTGTTGACTATACTATTTCGCTTTTTTCTGATGATTCCATCCACAACAGACTTATCATAGCCATTCGAAACTGCTAAATGATAAATATTAGTTAGTTCAGTTCGATAGTGTTCATCAGAAAGAGGCACAGTCAACATCCGATGCACATAACAATGAAAAGCAGCCAACTTATGCTGCCATGGATGCGTCGAAGAAGCCGGGATAACCGAATCAGTATGTGTAGGCTTACGGTAAATTTGGAAATGATGCCTATTATTCACTCTCGAAATTGTTAAATCCAGAAAATTCAATGAGTTGTCTTGCTCCAGTTCCTTTTTAAACTTGATTTTCGGATGCTTACTATTAAGTTCAGTAATAAAAGCATCCAGTTGGCCCATGCTCCCCGTCCAACAAATAATCAAATCATCTACGTATCTAAAATAATATAATATATTATTATTGCCTACAATGTGCTGGTTCTCAAAATGGTCCATAAAAATATCCGCCATTAAAGGACTCAGCGGAGAACCCATAGCCAAACCATCACTTTGCAAATAATACTGTCCCCCAAATCTGAAATAATTTTGTTTCATACAAATCGCAGTAAGATCTATCAACTCATCTACCTCCCCTGGATGCAACCGTTGCTTTTCAAAAAGACCCCTAAGAATATCCAAAGTATCCCCATATGGCACATTCGTAAACAAACTGTCTACATCTAATGAAAGAAGGACAGCATTCTCTGGTATGTTAATATCTTTTATTTTCTCTATTAACTGCAAGCTATTCTTCAAACAATATTTCGGCTGGAACTGAGACTTCTGTCTAATAATACAATTCAACCTCTTAGCTAGATTATAAGTTGGAGCACCCAAGTAAGAGACCACTGGACGAACCGGAATATTATCCTTATGGATTTTTGGAAGTCCGTAAAGAAAAGGAGCTCGTGGATTCATAGGCACAACCATGTTCTTTTGATGCTCGGTTTCAAAAACAAACATAGAATTTTTTATTGCATGTCTGAGATCTTTCTGGAACCCTGGAGTTGGGTCCCTATGCAAGCTCGAAAAACCAACACCTTGAATAAGATCTAATACTTTCTGATTATATTGTCCCTTCCCCATGATCACAATGCAATTGCCTTTGTCCGCTTTTGAAACCACCAGATCATTGTCTTGCACTTTCTGTTGTATAGATCTCAGCACCAAAACATCAGAAACAGCACCCTCAGCCTGTGCTGGATTAGAACCCTTAATAACATTAGCTACCATGGTCTTCGTATCTACATCACCACGGCCCCGCACTATTGCAACCTCTGAATCCACTGCTAAATTCTCTAGAGTTCCCTGAGTTATTTTTGGCCGGAAATTATATTTTAATCCTTTTCCTAAAAGCCCAATTTCATTCTCAGCAAAGTCTACATTAGTTAAATTCTTTACGCGAGGATGGAAATCATGGTGTGTTGTTGGTTCCATTTCCCTCCTCCTTAAAAATGAACTAGAACTTGACTCTGTTAACCTATGCAATTTATTAAGCTGGGTGGTATACATGTCGTGTGCAAGTTCTGAAGCAAAGTACCTAGCCTTTTGATCCAGTATATCGAACTCGAGATTATGCAACTTAAACGTAAGTTCTGAATATAACACCTTAAGATGTAACTTCAAATTATCTCTAACTGAAAACCAGTGGCGAGATTCTTCGTTCAACCAAATTCTCTGAGCCCCATTAATAGCCAACCTAGCAGCCCTAGAATTACTACTACTGCGAACATGGATGTAATTAGGAACAACCTTCAAACGCTTGCACTGTTGGTTAAACCAAACATTCTGGACAGCTGCACGATGTTGTTTAGTTAGTTTAACGTAAAGTCGTGCCTGTTCGGCCACGCAAGCCGTTTTCAAATAATTAATAGAATCAGGCGTTACTTTGCGGAAATCCATGCTAATTAAAACAAGAAATATTACTTTGCTAATCCGCGAGAAAATAACGTGTTAGTCAATCAGTGCTAACCCGTTATACTTACTTGCGTATTTTTACATGCAATTAATGTTCCCACCCTCCCACCGCTTCCGCTTTTTCTTTTTTTTAGTTCCGTTTTTTGCCATTTGGTTACGGAACCCTAAAAAGTACCTAAAGCCCCTTTTGCTTGTTTAAGTAATGTGTATTGATAGACGTAATATGACGTGACATGAAATTTGTAATATGGCGTAAGGTATACAAATTGAACAAATTAATTATTTACTTAGTAGGCCAATCAATCAAATCATTCTTGACTCCGTAACTTTGTTTGGACTAGTTGAGCCGGAGGGAAGAGGGGTTTGAAGGTCCCATTTTTCGGTTTTTCATATATATCTTGGAAACTTTGCGTCTTAGCGACATGACTACTTACACAAAAACGAAAGCTGATTCAATTACCTACATAAGTTTAACTTAGTCTAGTTTTTCGAAATCTTGAATAGTTTTCGAGATATCCTAATTTATTTTTTTGATTTATCCTAGTTTATTTGCAGGGGCTCTCATTCCGAAGTAAAAACATACAAATACCTTTTATTTCAACTCCGCTGAACCGATTTATTTGGAATTTGGTATAGAGATATTTTAACTCTCGAGATAGGACATAAGATAGTTTTTATCTCAAAAATCATCCTTTAAAGGTGTGAAATGGGGAAATTCAGCTTCTTCGCCGAAGCTGAATTTCTGAGGTTAATACTATAATTTTGAACTAAATCAAAGATGTAGACCATCCCAAATTTTTAAGCGTCTAGTTTTTCCTAAGTAGAGCCATGGGAACCGGACCATTCGACGCAGAAAAATTCGCTGATTCCAAATATGCAAAAAAAAATATTTTGCCAAGTGGCTGTTACAGCAGTTCCGCTTTTTGCCATCTATACATATATCCACATACATACATTTATAGGTGTGTAGATCTGTAGATGCTGTAATACTCATAGTTATGTGCGGGAATCATAAATTTGAAAACGGTTTTATATAGCGTCTGGTGTATACGTAAATGATATAAATATAAGATTGCATTAGTTTTAAATGTTCACAGAAAATTGCACAAACTAGCAATTATCATTGTCCCTCTGAAATTGATAATAAAAATAAAACAAAACAAATGTTGGTTCAATGTTTAATATATAAAGTCAAAGTCAAAAGTGTTTATTTTGTAAAACATAGGTACATTATATGAGGTGTTTAGTTAATAATTGTTTCACTATGTTTTGCCTTTCGGCGTACAAAAACATACGTACATAATTAATTGTATACAGTCTTCATAACAGGCAATACATATAGTCATCTCATCATCAATAATTTATATTCTATAACATTTTTATAAAAACTATCAATTAATTCAATATGTCAACGAAATAAATTACAATTACATCAATTTAAAAATATTAAAATTAAAAAAATAAAATATAATTTTGAACATTCAAATCTAAATTATTATGAGCAGGTCAAGTTTAAAAAAGTTAACCTGGCCACGTCCAGACCTAATTTAATTTATTATCTATAACTTATATCTATTAACTATTCAGTATTATCTATATATTGTCACATGTCAAGAAATCTGCAATGGAGTAAAAACATTGTTCAAGAAGTAATTTTTTTAACTGTGTCTTGACCTTTGGTAATGGCAATTTTTTTATCCTATCGGGAAGTTTATTATATATATATATATATATTTTTTTTTTTTTTTTCATTTATTTAGAACACAAACAGTCACATATACAAATGGATTTGAAGTACAATGTAGAGTACTTAACATACTTAAGAATCATAGACCTGGAGGTTCATTATTAAGTACATAATGTTAACATACATACCAACAGCATAAAGAAAATGAAATCATGAAATCATGAGCCATACTTAAATTCTATTTACTAGTCTTCAGAGGAGAAAAAAATACAATAAACAGGTTTGACATTACTGTCTGTTTCATTAATTATCGGATATGTTGTATTTTTTTTTTTTTTTTTTTTACTAATATTTGGTAGGTATTAGGACAACCGGAAAGTTACATTTATACATTGTGTACATTGTATTACATTTAATTATATGAAATATGTACTTGAACTAAAACAATTTACGTCTAAGTATCATTTTGAGACTAGACAATGAAGTGTGAAAAGGATCAATATCAAGTAGGTACTTATTATAATAACTAGGGACTCGTCTGAAAAAAGTGTGCCGAGAGTAATTCTTGCGGGCAAAGCTGATATAAAATAGAGATCTAGGACGTAGGGGGTGGTGCGGACAACTGAAAGTGACTAATTCTAAAAGATTCGGACATTTAATCGCTCCTTTAAGAATTTTAAACAAGAACATTATATCTAAATAGTGTCTTCGGTTATCAAGGGAAGGAACACAAAAATGCTTCGCTGCTAACGAAGTACGTTCAAAATAATTACCCGTTCTGTAACAGAGTGATTTTAAAAAAATATTTTGGATCCTTTCCAGACGATCAATATGGACTTGGTATTGAGGCGTCCAAACAACAGAACCAAATTCAAGTATACTCCTAACAAAGGAATAGAATAATAGTTTATAAGTATTGGGGCGCCTGATATTTTACTGGCGAGACAGAATACGCTTTTTCGCTTTAGCGCAGTACTTGCGGGTTCTGTGTATATGTCTTTAGCGTACCTAGTGCTCCGCAGAAAGAACTCAGAGACTGTTTTAAAAGGAGTTGGATTTGTTTTGACAAATACTGCAGTCTCAAACACGTACTGACAGGGTAATGGTAGGATTTCTAAATCATTAAAATGTGGCACACAGCTGTCTGTTTGTTTGAGTCCACGGATTGCCCTTACACACCTCTTTTGTGCCTTGAAGACAGTTTCTCTGTTCGTGGAGTTTGCCCAGTACATAGTGCCAAAACTCAAAGTCGATGCAACGAAACCATGATATGCTGTCATGACAACCTCAACACTGGCCTGCTTCGCAAGTTTGTAAAGCGCATAGGCAAAATGGTTTAGCTTTGTACAAGTTGCTTCAGTGTGAGATTTCCATGTCAGGCCACTATCTATATGATGCCCTAAAAATTTGGTATCATTCACCTCTTCAATTGGAGTTCCTTGGTAATCGCAAAGAATGAGAGTAGTCAGTTTACGTTGGCATTGACTGAAATGCATGATTTTGGTTTTATTTAAATTAATCAACAAGTTATTACTTTCAAGCCAGCCGATGATACGACTTACAGTATTATTAATTTCGTATTCATAAGTATTTGTATCCTTGCATTCAATAACTATTGTACTGTCGTCTACGAAAAGAACCATTGGATATTCAATGTATTGCGAGAGATCATTAATATATATCAGGAACAAGAGTGGTCCTAAAACGCTGTCCTGTGGAACTCCACATAGGGTTTTTCGCATTTTTGATCTATAGGTCTCTTTTCTTCTTGTTTTTAGGCATGTCTGTGTCAGTTAGGCGTATTGTGTTCGGTCACTTAAGAATGATTTTATGAGGTCTAGTACATTTCCGCGGATGCCATAGCAGTTAAGTTTTCGTAAGAGGATCGTATGGTCGACATAGTCGAATGCCTTCGCCATGTTCATGAAGATGGCGCATATCTGTTTTCGTTTGTCGACATCATTAATTATAGGATAGATAAGGTCAAAGACGGCCATTCTTTTGCTTTCGAAAGCCTTTTTGTTGAGGCGCCAGTAATTCACGCTTCTCCAGAAAACTATAAAGCGATTTGTAAATTACTTTCTCAAAGATCTTAGAGAAGACGGGGACATTTGCTATGGGCCTATAATAGGGTTGTTTCCATCTACAAATCTTAGGGCAGAATTGTATCCCAATAAATTCTTTTGGATTATAAGAACATGTTAAACTACTTTTACGGGACCTGTAATGACCATATTTTTGTAAATATTGAATTTAAAATATCTTTTGGCACACGTCACGTGACCAAACTCGAAACGTCTTTGAAGATTCTGATGACGTCACAACTCTCGGATTGACAGTGTTGACAGTTAGGCGATAAACAACAAATGACAAATGTCAGTTGACAGCTCGTATCTTCTACGTGTGTATGTAGTTATGTGTCAAACCGTAAACTGTGACGTCACACAATTTTCAAAGAGCGTTTTGGGCGCGAAAGCGTCCGTCAAAATATATTTTGTATTTAAAGCCGTTTTTAGTATAAAAGTCGAATTTTAGGGCAACTTTTAGTTAATACAGAACGTAATTAAATTAAATTAAATTAAATTAAAACATTTATTTCGGACTCTGGTTCCATAATTTGTTAGAATAATACACACAATACACTTACAACTACAACACTGTACAATTTACTTTACAACTAGTGTTAGTGACATACATTACTTAAACCTAAACCTAATATCTCCGGGGAGAGGCGCGCACTGGGGCATGCATCTTATCCCAATAACGCATTATCGGGCAATCTACCCGTTCAGCAAGTGAGCTCAAAATGCTGTTGGTGCTACCAGAACTCTTCGCATCAATGATGATATTCTGGTGCGTAAAATTGCGTGGAACCCCGGCACGCCCGCCGCCGCGAACATGCCGGACGCACTGCAATAGCGAGGGTGCCCCATCAGCATCCTGAACGCATTGTTGTATTGAACTTTCAATACATTGACGGCCCTCTGAGAATAGCTAATCCATAGTGCACACGAGTAGAAGGATTGGCAGAATGCCTTAAACAAGGTAACCTTTACACTGTCACTACATCGTGCGAACCTACGACTCAGCATATTACAACGGACCGCCAAAGCTCGACGTTCCCTGTCTATGTCCTGATCATCACATAGCGTGTCCGATACCCAGTGCCCCAAGTACTTAAATTTAGAGACTCTGTTTAGTGGTGCGCCATCAAGTACAACCGGCGGGACAATTCCTCCTCCAAAACGCAATCAATCTTTATGAAATTTTGGAAACTGCAAGAGGAAGAAATAATCTATGCCGCTATGTTTTGATTTTTTGGATATTTTTTGTCATATTTGTATACTGTACCTTTTTTTACAGCCAATTCAATTGAGCCGTTTTTGCGATTTTCGAGGCGCTGTATCTTTCTTCAAAATAAAATAATCCAAAAAAGCAAAACATAGCGGCACAGATATTGATGATATTGATCTTATTTGAAAAAATCACTGCTCAAGGTTTAAAATCCAGGGAGGAATCAGTCGAGAGCGTTTGTATGGAAAAATCGCAACTAGGAATTCCTCTTAAACGGACTCCGTACGGAGCCCGTTCCGCTCGCAGTGGAAGGCGGGCATTAGTGGCCATATAGGTACTTGCAGTGGTTGAAATTTTAACTGCCTCTTCGTTAAGAAAGTCAGACATGATGACCAATCTAGGTTTTTTACCATCTTTGATTAAATTAAAGCTGTAATCTGACCATTTCGATATTAGTACTGTCGGCAGCTTAGATAAAATTATGGAAACTATATTTACCCCCTGTAGGTGCTCCTCTTGACCGACTGCTCGTACTGCTTTCACGTAGTTTTGAACTTTTAACGCGAACGTAATGATATCCTTATGGTAATCTTGGTGCAATGGTTGAAGCTTTTTAATGTCGTACAATACGCGGGAAATTATGCACTCAGAGTTACCATATCGTAGCTCCAACGCCGACATGACTTTTTCAGGTGACGTGGCACTTATGAACAAAGCGTTGACTGCATCCTTTGCGGGCTCCGCGCAAACATTTTCTAAGCCTCCAAAGGTTCTCCTTATCGGTGAATTTACATAACTCAGTGGACTCGTAGTATGCTTGTTTAAACTGCAACCATTCTAAATAATCGCCAGAGAACTCGGGGAGATCTTTTGGCGTGCTGAGTCGACTGAGCAGACTGGTATTCGGAGCATTGACAGTGGAGATGTTTTTCACAGCATCGGCCATAACTTGTATCGCATTGTTGAGCGCCATGACGGTGCCATCCGGCGGCGGCAGCGGAGCGGCCGGCACGGGCGCCGGGGCTGGCGCGGGCGTGGCGGCGCGTGGCGCTGGACCGGGCTCGGGCGGGAAATGTGGCACTTGCTGATGCAACTCACCCAAATCTAAGCCATTATCGTGGGCTGGCTGTAGATCGTCTTGCGGTTCCAAGTTACCCTGTTTTTCCACCCAATTTGCAACTTGACTTCGAGAATAGCTCCTTCGACTTACTTGTGAACCGTAATCTTGTTCCTCGTCGTCCAGCTCTGCTAATTGAGCATCCAGAGTCTTATCGATGATCTCCATCTGTATGGCAGCTTTTTGTTTTGCGGCTTCTAACAAAAGTTGTTTTTTCTTTGCTGTTCTAGAAGTCGATGAAGTTTTAGAGCCCTTGCTGCTAGAAGCTTTGCTGACATACGAAGCAGAAGGAGGAAGCATTTTCTTGCGTAATTCTGTCGCAGTTGGTTCAGACTTCGCGCTACCCTCCCTTATTTTTGTGATAACTACATCTTTCGGGATACTTGAAGCTGGCTTAATTTCTTCCAACCTGGCTGTAGAACTATGGCCATAAGGTGCTTCACTCGGCTCGCCCTTTTGAGACATTCTTTGTCCATCTTCTAGAAGCCTCCTTAATTCTTCTGCTCGACGCGCTTTCGACCCACGCGTTTGAATTGTGGTCGGAGTGCGGTGCATGGATCCGGTTCGAAGGACCACTATGTTGACTGTATGGGGTTCATGTGAAGAAAAGCCGAGGTTCTAAGACGAAGATGTATTTCGGAAAACACACAAATACAAAAAATGTCACGAGAGCGTATGTGACTAGGCTCGCGGCCGGCAGCGGACTGCCTGGCGGCGCATAGCAACGGGTTACATTAGATATGCTACAATCAAATTTCAACCGTAACTCTAAGTAATTAAAAGCTAATTTAACATGACATGGTTTTTAATAAGTAAAACATAACTAGGTACAGATATAACGAGCGCATCGCCAACAAAATCCATTTCCTCGAACATTTTCCATACAAAATGGAAATTAGCAAAAGTAAAACCGCTGCCTAAAGGATCAAATGTAGAGTCGTATAAAGATCTTCGACCTATAAGTATCTTGTCAGCTCTCTCTAAAATAGTGGAAAGAGCAGTTTGTGCGCAGCTGACAAAATATCTAGAACATAACAAAATTCTCCCTAATATACAATCTGGGTTTCGAAGCGGACACAGTACCACAACGGCTCTCGCGAAAGTCACAGATGATATATTATTAGCATCGGATGAAGGAAAAAGTAGTATTTTAGTATTGTTAGATTTCTCAAGAGCCTTTGATTGCATCAAGATCTTTTGTTGGCAGTGGAACAAATTAACGAGGATTTAGATATTATATCTCAGTGGGCAGTTAATAACAACAATACAATACAAATACTTTATTGCACACCTCAATACAGAAACAGTACACATAAAGAAGAGGTAAACAACAGGCGGTCTTATCGCTAAAAAGCGATCTCTTCCAGACAACCTTTAGGTAGCGGAGTTAAAAAAAAATATATATGTTATGTCGGTAGGTGTTCCAGATGTAATAAAAGAAGTCTAGCACAGAATAAACACAAAACAAAACAATATATCATATACAAATATAAATAAAAAAGATATATAAATACATATACATACATATAATAAAATACATATTATATATATAATAAATGCCAGCTATAAGTATGGAAAAGGAAGCAGGTAAAAGTATTACGGAGCAGGTAAATAGTAAAGTTTAATGAGTCTCTTGAAAGAATTAGGACATTGAGCGCGCCTTATAATCTTCATTTGCAAATAAAACCACCTACAAGAATGACTTCTGGTAGTTGCATTGATAATATTGCCCATAACATACCAAAAAAATGTGAAATAGATGTAATTGAACTGGCTTTATCTGACCACACAGCGCAACTATTGAAAATACCTGTAAAAATACTTATGCAGTAGACTTTTGGCGAGTTACTAAGCGGGACTACTGTATTGAGAACCTTAAGAACTTTAGATATTGCATGGAGAAAATTACATTTAGTGATATAACGTGTGCAAAGAATCCGAATGACGCTTTTGACACTTTCCACGACACCTTTAAATTATTTTACGATCTTTGTTTTCCCATTAATACAATTACAATTAAAACGACGAAACGACCTGGCTGGATCACACCGGGACTGAAAAAATGCAGTAAAATTAAGAGAAAGCTTTTATGGCAATACAAGTCCAATTCATCAATAGAAAACAAAGTCAAATTGAAAAAACTATTCGCTTAAAATGAAATCGGTAACAAAAAATGCTCAACGCTTGCATAATATGAGCGCAATACTCTCCGCCGAAAACAAAACAAAAATGGCCTGGAAAGTAATAAAAAGGACAAAGATAAACTACCCTAAAAAGCATATTCAAAACATTAAATTAGACAACTTTATTATATCTGATCCAAAAGCCATAGCAAATGCCTTTAACGACTACTATATCGATAAGGTGGCCCAACCGCTGGCCAAGCCTACTAATAAGAATAATAGGCGTAGGGATGTGACGACCCCATCGCCCGCTGGTTTTACCAGTGCAATCAGTCAACGCAGGGCAGCTTGTGGCGAACTGTTGGGGAGTAGCGACCTCACGTACCCGAGTGCTCCTGGGGAGTTCTGTTAGCCGCAAGGAGGGTGGGTGCTACAGGATTCTCTGCCTCTGGCTTGCCTTAGCAGGCCGGCCAGAGTGGAGTCGTTAGAGCTATAAAGCTCCAGGGGTGGAAGTGAAAAATTGCATAAGACGCGAGTTGGCACAGTGGCTGCTCGCAGCCACCCAATAGCCCAGTTCATTTTAGATTCCATCAACCCTCACCGCCCAAAACTGCTTCCCAGAATCGACTTTAACAACCTCTCACCTATTTACTTTAATGGTGACCATGTCTCTCACTTCCGTTCGCAGCTCAAGTGACTCCCTATTCGCTTACGTCGTAACTCTCACGTTTTGTCCCTTCTGTATTCCATTCTTTTTAACCCCGCGACTCCCCGCTATCTCAAGAACCGTTTCAGCTACCTCCGTTCTGTTAGGTGCTCCCAGAACTTGCTTCTTTCTGTACCATCATCCTCTTCTAAATTTTATAATAATTCTTTCACGTTTCAAGCTATTCGACTATGGAATTCTCTGCCTATTCTATGCAAATGAAGATTATAAGCTTTTAGGCAATTTACCAATCCTGTAAGATGTTAATATTAAAATCCCCACAAAGAACAACATGATGATGATATTTTTCACTAGCAATATGTAAAATCATTTCGAGCTTTTCGAAAAACGTACTTAATGACCACTGACATAAATATACTAGACAGGCTATCGAGAACAAATTGTGTCCGCCATTTTCGGCGTTTGACGTTTGTCACTAAGCTATAGAATAAGCATAGCTGTGTAGCTAGCCAGAGGCGAAACTTTTATGACAACTGTTCATTTTCTGAACAGTGAAGAATTTAGATAAAATGTATTTATTTCCTTACAAGTGTATTGAAATTGTTTTACTTATGTGACACGGACGACATTAAAATTTATAAAAATAGTCATGAAACTCTTTCTCAAATGACTTTCGTACTCATAGCAATTTTGATCAAATGGCGCTTATAGCATAATATACTCTTTAAATTTGAGAAAAACACTAAAAAAATTACGAGATAAAGAGTAATATATCATTATTATGTATATATTCTGCAAACAATAAGGTAGATAATCATTAGTACCTACGTGTTACATCTGCGAAATTTAATCTATGCGCCAAATAAAATGGCGTACCACCGCGAGTGTTCAAAGTGACGTTTCAAAATAATCTAAATGAGCTTAAAATAAGATTTTTTTTCGCAGGGGATTGATAATATATTGCTTTTATTATGTTTCTTGATATTATTGGAATAAATTTTCATAACGCACAATGGTATTTTTAATGTTTATTGTTTTTTTTTTAATTTGTGAGACATGCGTGGATCGCTAGTAGTCGGAGACGTACTAAAAGCAGTGATGTGCCGGCACTTCATTAAGGTGTGGAACAGTGTGGAAGCATTTTCTTCCAGTGGTCTTCTCTAGTACTACATAATACCTCAATGTTAATGACATTTGCTTTGATATGGGTCCTCTATAGTGTTAGAAATGTAAGATAATTTATATCATTATTATTTGGAAATCACCGTCTGTCATCAAACTATTTCTATTTTGATACTAGTTTTTAATATTTATATTGTCCGGGTTTGTAAACGTGCCCTAACTGACAGCCCAGCTGTCATAGGCGCGGGCTGTCAAGAGAGCTTCCCGCGCCAACGTTTGGGCAACGTGAGCGTCGGTCGTCGGACTTAATATTATCATGTACTTAATTCACAAATAAATCAATTACTCAAGACCTAGTGCGTTTTATATCTTTCAATAGACACATACAATTATGAGTTTATGATTAATTAATTCTACAGCACAGCATTCAAATAGTCCACTTATCGACTGGTTAGTTATTTCCGTGAGTTCTTTAAACACGTGCCCGTTTTTTACCAGGATGCAAGCAGGATGCATTTTCGAAATAAATGTATTTTTTTATACTCGGTGGCAAACAAGCATACGGCCCACCTGATGGTAAGCAGTCTCCGTAGCCTATGTACGCCTGCAACTCCAAACGAATTACATGCGCGTTGCCGACCCTAACACTCCAGAGCAGGAACAAAAAACCAATTTCTTTCAAAAACTTTAAAACTAACCGTAATATTCTCTCAGATGGTTATACTACAAATTGTTTGTGATTTTTTGGCATACTACATATTTCTGTAACGGGTGCGATTTTCCACCGGTAGTCCACCGTGCGTGTGCGTTCGTTAAGGACGCAACTATAATTGAGAGCGAGAAAGAGATATTATGACTGCACCAAGGTCGCGGTCCGTTGCGGCCGTCTGTAATGGCTTTAAGCTGTAACAGGCGGGTAGGAGGTGGTCCGGTGTACGTCCGTCAAGGACGCAGGTATAAGGAAAAGCGAGAAAAAAATATACGGAATGGGTCAAACTCTCGGTCCGGTGCGCCCGTCTGTTAATAGCAAGTCTAAACTAGACAATCTAATTGACAATTTGATCAGAAAAGTAATTTGCGTCAAATTCATGTACCCACGTACAAAATTTTATAACCAATTTTAAATTTATGGTGACAGTCGAGCGGTCAAGCGCTCAAAATAAAATAAAAATGCCCCAAAACGCGCATTATTGCGTCGAAACATGGTATTTTTGCGTCCTGATTTGTTTGATCGTCACAATCTTAAAATTGAATCAGATTGTGCTATAATTTTCCCGTCTTTTGGACCCACTTATTGGCCCGAGTATTAGCACCATCCGGGGCGATAATCCGTGTGCTTGTCCAAAAAAGTCCTTGGTCGCGCATTATTGGGCCGAGCATTCACTGAACAGTCTGAACACTACAAAAAAGCAAAACGTCAAATGTCATATGAATAACGTCATCGCAAATTCGCAAAATCATGTCTTATCCAACCTCGACATTGGCAGAATCATCAAACCTTGATGGAGCCATAAAACGAAAAATTGATTGATTGATTCGCCACTCGCTTGGGATTCACGCGCTGATTGTTGTGGATTATTTTTCTTTATTGCGTTATTTTGTTTTAGTTTTGTTTCACTACTTGAGAAACTGTCTTCTTCTTCTTCCTCGCGTTGTCCCGGCATTTTGCCACGGCTCATGGGAGCCTGGGGTCCGCTTGACAACTACTTGAGAAACTGTAATTTAAAATAATCAAGTCAACTCGTGAGCACGGTGCCGTGGCGCAGCATAGGTGGTCTTTGTTGTATCTGGTATAGCGGGCTATTGTGTCGGCAGTTTTTTCTTACTGATGTTTTTTTTGTTAAATTTGGTGTGTAGAGTTAGTTGTTTTTTTATTTTAGTCACAAATGTTTTGATCAGTGATAATGATCAAAACATTTGTGACTCCTGTCGCCATCTTGGTGGGAGTACATCGTTTTTTATTGCTAATAAATTTTATTGATATTCTCTACCTCTAACTGACTCTGGCAAAGGCCCTAGCGGCTGCCATTTCTTTAATGAATTAAGAGCAACATTGTTTGGTAACAAAAATTAAATGACATTTGGTTTTAGTGGTGTATTTACTTGGTAGTTTCATCATCCTTTTTATCTAAAATGAGGTCTTAATACCGGGTTTGCAGTTTGTATCTTGACCAAGGCTTCTTATAAATACTAAAACTTAACACATTCACTGCTGGGAATCCACCTGGTGGGCGCTCGTGAACTTTGTTCAGATGCCGGTCAACCCGCTGGGCGGGTTGTTTTGTATGCAGCTATAGACCACTGGTTTCTGGGGTAGTGCGCTGTTTTTTGTCTGGCAGTGAATGTGTTAAACTAAACTAAATTTAGGATTTAAAGGCTCAGTGTAGTTAAATTGTTTCTCATTTGAAATGACCTCTCTTAGTTGTTGGGTCATCAATTCTGGGAAAAGTAAATAGTTGAAATAATATTGTGTTTGTATTTTTGAACTTAATAAAGATAAAAATTTAAGAAATAACCATGTTGTTTGTGAAAGCCAGAAAATTTACTGAACCTGGCATGTAGAAAACACTTTTTGATTGAATGCAGAGTGACCTGATCCCATATCATGGCAATCATCTAACAAGTCTTATTTCAAACAATGACTTAATTAGCCCTCAATGAGTGTTGAATCACTGGTGTCTTTTTGTTGGTAAATTTCCAATTTTCTTTGGTTGAATTCTCAATTTTGAATGAGCGGGGCTATTGTCAATAGATCTTGTTTTTGTTTACTGAATGTATATTGTTTGTAACCATTTGTTGAAGCTGGTTGATGGGGAACTGGAGTACATTGTAATGACATGCTTCTGAACCTGTTTTGTGGCATTAATATATTTAGTAAAGTTTTAATAGAATGGTGAAAATTATGGCCTAATTCTAAGGCAGCATGCCTGGTATGGATTTTCTATGGCCGGAAGCAGGGAATTTTGGGTCTTTTATATAAATTTGCAGTCTGTAGTCTGTAAATGTTTATTTTATTCACAAAACACAATAAATTAATAATACACTTAAATTATGAAATACTTATAAGTAAAAAAAAGAGATATTAAAAACATTTAAAAATTGCTCCAAGTCATGATTGCTTGGGCTGGGTGCCTAGAATGCTGGTCACTTTGCCTCTGATATGTTTCTATAGAACATTTTTTTAATTCACCCTACCTTCAATATGTATGCAACGCTATCTGTACATAATAAAAGCACATTATCGACTTTGTTCTCATAAGACTCGCCCCCACATTTTTTCCAAGCAATCTGTAACAAACCTAGCAATAGTCTCCACTTCACTACTGCTAGCACTTTACATGCCACTAAGTAAGTATTTTAGGAAACAGTTGCATCAAAAGGCTTTTAGGTGTATCAGTCGTCCTAGTTGTCTGAATATGGGTGACCCGACTTGACGTTATTTAAAATAAGCAGTTTATACACTTTTCATCACAAGCCCAGGGTTGGGCAAAATACTGCCTTCATCGTATTTGAAATACAAATTACAAAATACATTAAGTAAATAAGTAAGTAAGTAAGTAAATATTCTTTATTGCACCACAAAGAAGACAAATTAAAAAAAAAAACAGATTTACAATGTAAAGAAAGGTAGCAACAGGCGGTCTTATCGCTGTAAGCGATCTCTTCCAGACAACCTTAGGGTAGCAGGATATAAAGAACAGTAAGTTTTTAGAACAGGTAGTGCACGAATGAATTAGAGGAATAGGAAAATTACACATACATCAAGCAGACAGTACATACAGTACATTTACAATTTAAATAAACATATAAATATAACAATACATACCTATATTAAAATAAATAAATATTAGATACATATCTAAATATATATACATACATACATAATATAACACAGCGGCACATTAAGAAAGAGACAAGTAATGATTTTTCAGTAGGGTTTTAAAGCTTTGACGAGTTTTCGCACACCTAATATCTAAGGGCAGGCTGTTCCACAGCCGAACAGCTCGAAAAGTGAAAGGTATAATATTTTGTAGAGGATGGAGGGGGAACAAGTAGATATTTCCGTGAAGGCCTGACGGAGGAGAGATATGTAAAACGCTCTTTAAGATATGGGGGAGTAGAGGGGTTGAAAAGAACGCTATAAAGAAGATTGAGAATATGAGAATTACGACGAAGACGTATAGGGAGCCACTTGAGCTGGACACGGAAGTTGGAAATATGGTCAAATTTGCGAAGTCCAAATATAAATCTAATACAGAGATTTTGCAAGCGCTCAAGTTTGTTGAGCTGGTCCTCATTAAGATCCAGATAACTGATGTCAGCATAGTCTAGTATAGGCATAAGAAGGGATTGTGCAAGCGCAATTTTGGTGGCTAATGGCAAGAAGTTACGTAATCGGCGAAGTGAACCCATTGAAGCAAACATCTTTCTGCTTACCTCGCCAATCTGGGGTATCCAAGATAAAGTACGGTCTAATATGATTCCTAGGTTTTTAACTTGATGTGAGAAGGGAATGTGAACACCATCAAACATTACGTCAGGTAGCAGAGAAAAATCAATCCTAGGAATTAATTTAGAACTACCTACAATTATCGCTTGGGTTTTACTTGGGTTGACCTTAAGCCCATATCGCCTACTCCAGTCTGAGATGCAATCCAAGTCACGATTTATGGAGTTGATAATTATAGGTAGATTGCTAATGATGCCTTGAGAATAAATTTGGAGGTCGTCGGCATAAAGGTGGTATGATGAAGAGATACTACTGGTAATGGAATTTATGAAAATAGAGAAAAGAAGAGGAGACAGCACGCCACCCTGCGGAACGCCAGCCAGCGTGCTGCACCACGAAGAACGAAGAGAATCAACCTTAACGCGTTGATTTTGATTAAGAATTGTATTTGAAATATAAAATACAAATTACTTGAAATTACTTTGGTGACAGGTGTTTGAAATACAAAAATACTCTGTTTGAACAGAGTATAATGTATTTTATATACAAAATACTAAATACATTTTACGATTTTTTTTTTAACTTATTTGTCGATATTTTTTACAGGTTTTTATGAATTGAATAACGAATTTCCTTCCATAAAACTTATTTCCTATAAGTATGTATTAGCTAGGAATATACGTATGGCAGACATAAGGCATAATAGATTTTTTTTAAGTGATAAAGATAAAGATAGTTTATTATTCAAGTAGGCATATTACTACAATGCGCTTATGAACGTCAAATAAAGTTACACCGGCTCTAACCCTACACCTCTGACCCAAGAAGATTTAAATCCCCCCTCAATTGGAGGAGGGTATCCCAATATAGACCGGCAAGAAACTCGGCGGGACACATCTTTTCAAAACATTACATCTTATAATTAACATGCATTAAATAAGAAAAATAAAATACAATTTAGATTACTATAGAAATCATGCAATTACATACAGTATGTCATATAAAATCATACAAATGCGTATGTGCTTTCAGAAAACATATCGAATTCTTACAAAAGAAAATGAAATTAATAAAGAAATGAGAATATAATCTCTTCTAAAATTATCTGTGCGCTTGTGATTGTCTTAGTAATTTTCACTTCTTTGTAGCGACTATAGTAATCAATCAAAACTAGCAAATTATCGTGACTTAGTAATGGTCCTAATAAATCAATAGCAGTGTCTACCCACGGCTCTATAGGAAGCTCTCTCCGTTTCATGGTTGTAGGAGGATTTGGTTGACCGACTAACGTGCATCCTTTGCAACTTTTTACAATCAACTCAACGTCCTTGTCGATTCTTGGCCACCATACTTTAGCTCTCAACCTCCCCTTCATGGCCACGATGCCCGGATGACCTTCATGGGCAGCGTCTAAGACTTGTTTCCTTAGCGTCTGAGGAATTACTATTCTGTTACCTCTTAATAGGATATTTTCATAAAAGCACAATTCATCCGCAAATACTTTATAATTTTTTATAGATTCTTCCCAGTGATTGCTATAGATTCCTTTTTTTACGTTACCTATGTCGACATCATTTTCAGATTCCTTTTCTATCTGACACATAGGAATTGCGTGAGGTTTTGCCACCTCCACAATTTGATGTACATGCGTATCATCTGCAAATTGATTTGCTTGATTCGAATATTCGCATAATCGCGATAATGGATCCGCGATATGGCTTTTTCCTGATTTAAATAAATAAATAAATAAAAAGTCATTTATTGTCCCAAAAATAAATAAATAGTACATACAGCTAGGGTTGCCAGATCGAAAGGCGCTATTATCGGGAAAAGATATCAATTTTTCGGGATTTTGGGACTGAAGTCGGGAAAAAAAAAACGTTCAAATTATAGTAATTGTATTAATAACAACGATATTTTACATTATTGGCACTACGTCAGCTGCTCTGCCCATAGACGTTTTTTATATAAAAATAGTATACCTAAATTCTTTGAGATCTTGAACAAATAAAAAAAAATGTCTTCTCATTATCTACCTATACTATCATACTTATACTTATTAGGTATCAATAATCAACCAAATTTATTGCCACATGTATTTTATATTACTTTTGACCGATTTTACCATTTCTTGGCCTTTTTCGCTATTTAAGCTAGACTTGAAAGTTTTCGTCAAAGTTGAGTCGAATCATTAATTCGGCTTTAATTAGATCCATTCCCATTCTATTTCTTTCTTTTGTGTAGAGGTAAGGCAAACGCGCTCCCGCCCCGCACCGCACCCCTCACCGCACAATCTCACGCCAGCTCGCCACGCGCGCTCCGCGCGCGCGCAGTCGGACGCCCTTGACGCGGGTCGCTCGCTCGTTCGCTCGGCGACAGTTCGGAACTTGAAATTATTGTTTTATTATAACGTGAAGCTGTTTTTCGGGACAGTCTTCACTTCGTCGGGAATCGGGAACACATGCTAAAAATCGGGAGAATCCCGCCAAATCCCGACCATCTGGCAACCCTACATACAGCAAGCAGCAGCAAACATGATTGACTAATCGTTTTGACTGAGCAACTTGATTCGACTAAACAATCAACCACCCTATAAGCATTAATTACAGCACAGTAGCAATAAGTATACAGCTTTTGAGAACTATGATAATATACCATATAGAACTATTGTTTACATTCAAACTCTTAAGTGCGACAATGGGCTCGGGACTTCGGGACTCTGCTTTTGCCGCGAGGCTGGTGACTGCACAGCGCTGTTTTTCAGCCCGTACCTATCTCTTTGCTTATATAAAAACTAAAATTACTTGCTAGCTATAGGGAGAATACATGCCTTTATAGCCTGCGTTCACATTAAAGTAGGTGCTTATTTAAATTAAAATTAAAGTTTTATATAGGTATAAATACTTGTTCACGTATCTTTGTCTAGCAATGGGGCCCTTGGCGTTTTAGTTTTAGTTTAGCAATTTATCATCGTTCACGTTTTTGTTCTTTTAAAAGCCTTCTTTTCAAATAAGTTTTGAAGGTTGGTAGAGTTTGCCCAGCGAGTGGCTGCACAAAAAAAAAGCGGCAAATTCAAAAAAATCTTTAACTGGTAACACGAAGCATAGTGCAAAATAAGTAATTTGATACTTGGTAATTCATACGTAATTAATTTTTGTTTTGATTAGTGACAGACTGAAGTCTGCAACGTAGCAGTCTGTAAATTTAATACAGTAAACAGACTGAGGATATCGTTGCAATGCAATTAAAACCCTGGCCTCTAATTTAGCCCACTTAAAAATTAAAAATATGATTGAATAGTTATCATTATTATCAGAGATACTAAAAAACGATAAGTTATAGAAAATGATACTTTGTTGTTACAAATAAATTTCAGGCCTGACCATTAAACGGCACCCTTTAGATCTCATTTCTTTGGTCGTTGAAGTCAACAACCAAGGCATATGTCATAATATAACTTAACTTAATATAACTTGGTTCTCATATGACATTTATATTTTTGATAGGATTAAAAATTACTTCATTTGTGTTTTATTTTGAAGTTTTGAACTCGGGTTAATTACAGGCGATTATTTATTAAGCATAAATATTTCCCTTGTGCTATTAAAGTAAACCTTCACAAGGGAAATATTTATGCTTCCCGTTAGTAATAATAAAAAAGTGACATATTGTATAATGGAGCTGAACTGAAGGTAGTAAGGTGAAAGAAAACACAATCTAGTTTCAATCTAGTTTTAATATTGTTAGTTTATAAAGAAGGTGCCTATTTATTTAAGATTCATAATCAACATCGGATTCAAGAAATTCAATGCCTGACAGAGAACTGTCACTGTCATTGTCACTTTCCCGAACTTCTATTATGAATGGAGCTAGTTCAGTGTCTGTAATGTTGTCCTTAGACTTGTATTTTCGTTCCACATTTATTACATGGTCTGTACATTTTTTCCAATGTTCCGGGGTAATCATTGCAAAACATTCCCGGATCAAGTTTTCCGTATCTGAACCCGATAGCCCCACATTTCTGCTGGCTATTTTTCGCTTTGTGAGGCTCCATATCAACTCAATAGCGTTTAGATCGCAATGGTATGGAGGCAATTTAAGGACCTCATGCCCATGCTGCTTCAATAACTCCTCTGCTGCATATATGGGACCAATTTTATTTTCCTCGACAAGGCACATCAATTCTTCCTTTTTGAAACACTCTTCATATGGGATATTATTTTCCCTTAGCCATTTTTTAATGTCAGCCTTTAAGCTGTGCATGGTTGGAGGCTTATTTATTTGTGTTACATGGTAACTGGCATTGTCCATAACAATTATACTGGGCTCAGACAAATTTGGGATTAACATTTCTCGTAGCCACTTTAAAAAATTTGAACTGTTCATGTCATCATGATAGTCAGCTGCTTTGGATTTTGTGCTAAAAACAAGCAAAGCATTTGGCACAAATCCTTGCTCTGATCCAGCATGCACTATAATATGCCGCTTACCCGAGGAAATTTTTTCAACTAAACCGGAAGTTGAAGGCCCTTGCCATGACTTCTTTGGTCTAATAATTTTGATGGACATATGTCTCATCAAGATACACAATTTTTTTTCCTTCTTGCCGTTTTTTATGTATAGCTCTAAGAAACCTTTGGCTCCACCCAGATATTTCAAACTTTTCCATGAGGATGGAGCGCTCTTCTTTATTTTTTTTAAACTCAAATCCGTTCTCGTGTAGTATTTTCCTCAGTGTTTCACAACATCCTGAGAATCCTATAGATTCTTTCAAATCCGCATGTAAGGCTCTTAGAGTAGGTACCTGCTTTTTGACGCAATAAAACTCGTTAATTTTATTACGAATGGCTGACACATCAAAATTGTCTAAATTTGACACAGTTGGTGGCCGGGGTCGTTTTTTCCCTGGCGTATTCCATTGGCCTTGGTTAATAGAGCCTTTTTTTTTTAATTGTGCGTAGTGTAGGAATGCTTACACCTGAAAAAAAAAACAGTTTTAACAATAGGAATTTTAACAAAAGAACACTAAAATATTAATAAACCTAGATGTGAAAATATGGATTATTTATATTACCTGTCATAGTAGACACTTTCTCTAAATAACTTGACTCTGATGCGTTATTATCAATAACATTCTTCAGTTCTCTTGCTAGCTTTTCAATAGTTTCTCTAACATTTTCGTCATCTACGCCCGCTGTAATATAAATAAATCATAAGTTTAGTAATACAAACAAATGTTCCTATCTCGTAAATTAAAATTTGCTACAAGCATCAACATTGTTTGATAATGACTTACCGGTCGCCTGAATGATTTCGTCCAATATTCGCTTCTTTTCTAGTAATCTCTCATTTTCGTCGTGTCGAACTTGATTATAGTTACTGATTATCGTAAATAACATGCTCCTCACACTGCTTCTAATCGGTTTAGCCATTATAATACGATATAAACTTCCGTAACGAAGGAACTAACATGAGAATCTAGGTTATGTGTAAACTCGTTTGACAATATTTTTGACACTTTTGACAGCTAAAATTATTGCCATATATAGAATTCTCTAAAAACGCTTGTGCAGCGACTCGCTGGTCAAACTCTAATGACATATTAGTACGGAGAGGGGGAGGTAAATCATTCCATATTTTCGAGGCTCGATAGCGAAAACTTCCTTGAAAGCCCATAAATTTATGCTTCGGCACAATTACCTTATTAACGTGCATACTTCGAACTCCTCGGTCTTTATTTTTCGGCTACTTAAGCTTTTCAAATAAGTACTCACGTCTCCAAGTTAGGACGATTTTATATACCTGTGTTGCTAGATGCAGATTCCTCCGTGCCGCCATCTTTAAGGAAAGGTGTGACATGCGCGCGCTTTGGCACATTATAACAGAATCTAACACACGCGTTCTGCGCCCGTTGAATAGTTCGCGCAGTCTTGGCGTACCAAGGACTTTATACCCAAACAGGACTGATAACTGACAGCGAAAAAACGAGCCGAGCGAGGTAGGTAGTACGGAGGCCGGCTGTCCTTTTTTAATAGGGTGACTATAAGATTTGGCTGTGTGAGACAAATTCGAATTTGCTAAAAATTAAACGCAGATTACTCATATTAAAAAACTAAAGGCGGTTTTCCCACTTGGATAGGTGACTTAAGGTAGTAAAAAAAATATCTTGAGTTTCTCCGTGCTTCGGAAGGCACGTTAAGACCGTTAAAGTACCGTAGAAGTTAGATTAGATGTCTGTTTTTTGATAAAATTATGGGGATAAAGGAGGGTTACAAAATAATACGAATGTAGTACAAGGTATTTATTTATTTTTTACATTACATTAATTACTACTTTGGCTCCGTAATAAAATAATTTGTCGAAAATTCCGAGTTGGTTTTGCTCTTCGGCGGGTCCACCTTAAACATGACTAAATAAAATGGTTTTAGTAAGTTTTTGTCGAAGTCCAATTTTACTGCCGAAATTTCGTAACGAATTTAATTTTGTTTGATGAAATATTTTTAAATTCAAATATGAGTTAGCCAAAGCTTTCACCAATTGTAATTCATGTGGCTCTTCATCATGTGCAGATTGTACAGGGTGGGCCGGAGAAAACAAATGCTTCAATTTGGTAACAAACAGTTGCTTTAACATTATTAAAATCACGTTTTTGCTAGTGTGTCGGAATGACTTCTTAGCCATTTCCGACATAAATAATTGTTCGCTGCTCTTTATCACCTCAAAGGCAAATCTGGAAACGTACTTTAAGGCTCCTCTGTCAACAAATGCAGTAAAAGATGAAAAGTTGGTAATATCCACAAAATATGAGTGATCAAAATTGTCCTTAGTAATAATCAGCGCGTCGCGACAATGCTGACAAGTAATTTTATTTATTTATTTATTTATTTATTTATTTATTGTTCGGAGAACCAACAGCTATAAATTGTACAATAGTTATATATATAGATAACAAAGAGCCAATTATAGGTTCCCACCGGTAGCAACAGGTTAACAGATAATTGGTGGTTAGCACTAGATTTTTTTTTTTTTTTTTTTTTACAACGTGTTACCACTAATATTTTTAAATATTAATACTAAACTTATTATATTATATACTGAACAAAGAAACCAAAACTTATTAGTAATCTTAATACGTTAATCGATACAATAATATGCCAACACATACGACTCGCTCACTCAAGTAATTTGTCTGTTAGAATCCGTCTTATAGTTGTGATGTTGCTATTAAAAACGTCTATATCCCGCTCCTTCGTTAGTTCATTTAGACTTTTACCAGCTCGTAGTAGAAAGCTATTCTTTCTGTAATTACGTGATGAAAAAGGAATTGAGAGGGGAGGGAAGTATCTTTTAGACCTAGATGGAGTATTGAAGGAGAGCTTAGCGAGCAATTCAGGACAATCAATGTTACCATTTAAAATATTAAGTATATAAGTAATATCTGCAATCTGTCGACGTTTATGTAGTGGGATAAGGTGATGTTTTTTACAAATATTCTCATAATTGGATGAATTATAAGGAGTTTTCATTTTAAAGCAGAGGTATTTTACAAACTTTTTCTGTATACGTTCTATTCTGTTAATGTAAATATTATAACTGGGGCTCCAAATTTGAGACGCATATTCAAGTTTACTTCTGACATATGTACTATAAAGAACTTTTATAGTTTTAATTTGGGTAAAATGTAAAGAACTACGCATTATGAATCCCAAAGTCTTGGTAGCACCAGTTACTATATTATCTATATGAGTATCAAATAAAAGCTTTGAATCATGGGTGACTCCCAGGTCCTTCATACATGACACAGATTTAAGCACATGATCATTTAGCTTGTATGAAGTTGGAATTGAACTTTGTTGTCTAGTGAAGGTCAAAGTAAAGCATTTAGATACATTTAGATCTAATTTATTGGTCTGGCAATATGCAACAAGACGTGTAAGGTCATCTTGTAGAAGAGCAGAGTCATCCAATGAATTAATTTTGGTAAAAATTTTCATGTCGTCAGCGAAACATAGCAATTTGGAAGTGTGGAAACAATCACTGATGTCATTGACAAATATATTGAAAAGCAAAGGCCCCAGCAACGATCCTTGAGGAACGCCACTGGGAACAGTTACCCAGCTAGACACATAGTTGTTAATGACAACAGCTTGCGACCTATTGTCAATATAAGACGTGAACCAGCGCAACAGATCACCGTGAATACCCATATTACTTAACTTGAGGATTAGCAATTTATGGTCAATTTTATCGAACGCTTTACTATAGTCTGTGTAAACTACATCTACTTGACTACCTTCAGACATGACTTTAGTTACATAATCATTAAGGAGTATCAAATTTGAAACGGTAGACTTACATCGCAGGAAACCATGTTGGAAAGGACTAAAATAATTCTTAATTGCCGCATATACTTGAGTATAAACTAGTTTTTCAAGTACTTTAGCAAGTATACAGAGTTTTGAGATTGGCCTATAATTAGTTACTTCCGTTTTTGGGCCTTTCTTATGAACGGGTGTAATGTAGGCTGATTTCCATATGGAAGGGACGTTACATTCAGCAAATGAGCGCTTGAATAGTAGAGATATTGGAATCACAATTGTATTCGCGCAATTAATCAGAAAGAGGGCCGGCATATCATCAGGTCCAGCTGATTTGGACGGATCCAATTTTAACAGTAACTTTATAAGAGCATCTGAGTTAACTTCTATATTACTTATATGTGAGATAGAACCACCTACAGAGTCAACCGGCACCGCTTGATCAATACTAGGCGCAGAAAATGTTGTATAGAAATAGTTAGAGAAAGCCTCACATATATCAGCGGCCGTATTGACCAATCTTTCGTCATACTTTAAACAACTCGGTACACCATGTGAGCTAGAACGCGACTTAATGTAGGACCAAAACTGCTTCGGGTCTCTAACGATATTATTTTCGAGGCGTCGAACATATGTTGCAAAACATGACTGTTCAAGTTTTTTGACCCTGTCCCTTTGAAAATTAAAAGAGATTAAATCTGATATATTACCATATGTACGGAATTTTCTTAGATATTTAGATTTCTCTTTGATAGCTTTTTTTAGCGCGGGCGAATACCACTTAGGAAAACTATCAGTATGACATATTTTACTTGGGATATATTTAAATCGCAGTTTTTTAAATGTGGAATAAAAAAAGCTAACCGACTCCTCTAATGAGCGTCGCGAGAATTCATCCTCCCAATTAATCAAGGTCAACTCGTTGTTAATGGAACTATAGTCACCTTTATTGTAAAAATATTTTATGCGAGGAGCGGGTTTTAAACTACTTATTTTTGCAAATTGAATCGAAACTAATATAGCTTTATGATATGGATCAATCGGTACTAAAGGGTCCGAACACTCACTAACATGTACTACATCATTGGACAAGACAAGGTCTAATAACTTACCATACTGGTTACGGACATCGTTATATTGATTTAAGTTTAGCGTGTTTAACTCATCAATTAAACTACACTCATCGTTAGTTTTATAATTCGAGGGAATCAAAGTAGAATGCTGATGTGTCCATATAATATTGCTCATATTAAAATCGCCTATTATTAAATACTTGTCATCACACCCACGTAATACCGCTTCACCTAGGCTGTTGAGGAAATTAGATAATTGCTGTGAGAAGGTATTACCATTATTTTGTTTACATAAGTATAAAACACATAGGTGCAGTTTAATTGATGTGTTTTGATGGCCCTTAATAGTCAAGGTCACCCATAGATCCTCGGCTGTTGATTGATAGGTAGGTTGCGGAATGACTGCCAGCTCCCTGCGAGTAGCTATAATAACGCCACCTCCTCGATTTTGGCCAGTTACAAGCGGATCACGATCTCGCCGCCAAACGACATATCGATCATCAAATAACTCCGTGTCCAATACTCCATCTAGTAGCCACGTCTCTGTTAGTAAAATTATGTCATAAGATGAAATGTTTAAGTTACGATAAAATAAAGAAGTTTTGGAACGGAGTCCCCTCACGTTTTGGTAATAAATTGTAGGATAAATACCTCCCTCGTTATTATTTAAAGCCATTTACGAGTGCAATATACGCAATAATAAAATATCAACAAATTAACCGAGCTAGGTAAACAGTGAATTAACTTAAATAAGCGTATTAGGTAAAATAACTTCATTTGCAACTGGAAATAAATGCAACGCAAAGTAGAAATCGTAAGAGGACATAAGCGGTTTCTAGTAAGTGCGAAAGAGCGAGTAATTAAGCATAACTTAAAAGGTCGATGATAGACAAAGACAAATACAATTAAGTGAGCATGCCCTGAGCGGCGCATCTGGAATGCGTATAGCGATAAGCCGTGCACCCGATAACAATAAATAGCTGGACCGGCCGGGCCGGGCCATGCAGTGATACTCAAACTTTGGCATACATGGCCGAAATTGTTATTAGCACAGGTTGACACAACTTTAGCGAACAGAGAACACTTTAAAGACAAAAAGAAAACTAAGATCCAAATTAAAGTAATCTGTTTAAATCACTTTCGTTGTTAATGACGTGAACTTTCGAGTTGTCATCCTTGCGTACGTGAATCTTCGCAAATTTCACCCACACATATTTATAGTTCTTGGATTTCAATTCGGTTTTCGTTTTTGTTAGCAGCATTTTATAATCAGGTGTTAGATGATCATTTACAAAGATCTTGTTATGACAATCCTTGAATCCGAGTTCTTCCGCTGATATAGTCTTCCTCAGTCTCGCCGAAGCAATGAAGTTCTCTTTAATATATCGATTAACGAAACTAACGATGATGGATTTTTCTTTAGAATTGTGAACAGGAATCCGGGATATGTAATTAATACTGTTGGATTGTATCGGGAACCCAACTATCTCGCCGATGTGTTTCATGATGGTGAAGAGGTTCTCATTATTCTTGAGTGGGACACCTTTAACTTCTAAATTGTTTAGACGGTACCATTGGTCACGATTTGTGATCTCACTCTTAAGCTGAGCTAACTGTTGGCTAAGTGAATTAATTTTGACATTATTTGCTTCGAGATCGGGTATTTTCTTCTCAACTTCGTCTAAACGCAAAGTGCATTTAGTCAAATTAGCACTATTTGATTCGCAAGAATTTTTTACCTCAGCCAGCTCCAATTTTATATCTTTTACGTCTTTCACTAGACCTGGGAGACACGCAAGGTGAACCTCCATTTGATTCAGCTTCACCATAATGGAATCAAGATCAGTAGCCTTGGAAGTTGTAGGTGTTGGCTTTTTGCATTTTAGGCACTTCCAAGCCGCTTTTCGACTAGCGCTGAGTTTTCTGTATTCTTGCTCAGTTTGGTTAGCACAGCAATATCCTATATTATTTTCGCAAGATCCACAGCGAATAGCGTCACTAACATCGTCACCACACAAAGCACACTGCATGATAGAAATATTTGTAAACAAAAATGAAACTTTGAGAAACACTGGCTAGTAAGACAAGTTCCGTAGGCTAATAAGTGGACACGTGCGACGTAGGCGAGCGAGCGCACCAGACTGACTTTATTTAACATTTTGTTTACAAAACGACCAGCAATGTAATAAAGGATATTTTTTTTGTAATCAGATATATTGATCGACTGCATATAATTAAACAAACCTTCTACTTCATTCTCGTCTTGTGAGTCACCATCCTCTTGATTTTTCTCAATAATTCTTTTCTTGCTACGAAACTCTAAAATTGGCGAAAGTTAAAAATCATCGTCCGTGCAATTTGCGTTTATGCTAGGTGTGACACTGTTTCGATACAGAAGTTTGCGCATTGCATACCTAAATTGCAAGGTATTAGGTTTGTCATTTCCACCACCCTGCAATCGAATACAGGAAAAGAACATTTCTAAATGGTCTTGAGAGAAGAAAATAATATGGAAGAAAATAATCTAACTTATGATCTATACCATCCAAAAGATCTTTTGCTAAATTTGGGCAGCTATATGTGTCAACAATCAAGCCAAAAGCTGCCATCTTGCGGCGATTTAATAAAATATTTTGATTATCAATAGTGAGTGTTTTTAAATATTCTCTTGTGTCAGAAAAAGTTTTGGCCCAAAACATTTCATTACTAAGTCGCAACGGGGACTTAAAACCAGTGCCTATGGGTGATTTTGCATTTAGTAAATCAAAAATTCTGTCAATCATTCTGATATATTCAGTACTTGCTTCGCTGCCCTGAAAATTTTCATTGCCACTAGTTCTTAAGAAGTCGATGGCATCAGCGACTGAACTACTTAATGACTGCGCTGCAAGTTTAACATTCATTTTTTTTCCCATGAAATTAAGATGATTAGCATTTAACTTATTGGCGAGTTTTAAACCTTCTTCCTCTTGTAATTTGTGCAATTATTTCAAAAAGTTAAAATCAATATCATCGTGAGGAGAACTTAACTTTGTCTCTGCAAAAATATTTCTACAAAGTTTTACCATATGAGCCGGATCAAAAATACAGTGTATCCTGCTATCTTGTTTAGGGTGCTTGAAACTAGTAGTCATATCTGTATCACTGAAATTACAGCCCAACTGTTCATATGTTTTAACATTAACATTTGTTCCATCAGATGTTAGGCTTCGAACTGTTATACCTATATCATGCAACATACATATAGCTGTAATTATTAATTGGGACTGTATGGCAGCTGAGATTTTCGAAATAAAGAAATATGTATGCAATGGGGCATTTGAATTTTCGTTTATATGAGACTGTTTGTAAAACCAAAACCTCAGTAGCTAACTGGTCTGATTCGTCAGTGATAATGCCTGCCAAATCGACATATCCCCATTTTTTGTCTTTATACTTTTCGTAGACCTCTTCAGACTTTATTGACATTGCATCATATATTAGGGCTACATTTTGAAGATCATATTCTTCAATCGATAATTTTAAACACTCAAAAACTTCCGATATGAAGCCAACGTTGCATTCATGAGTAGCAAGCATTTTTCGCAACGTTGTAGGATGTGGTAAACTAATATGATTTCTAATAAATAAGTACGCTTTTGACGAATAATAGTATAAAGACAAAGCAATTTTTTTAATTTCATCGGAATATCTTTGACCTTTGTTGCTTTTATCTGTGTTCAATAGAGTGTGGATGTTACTAAAATTATTTTTTATATTTTGTTCCACCTCATCAAAATTTTTACACTTTTTCTTGAGTAACAATAAAAGCGATTGTAAGTTTTTCAATTTTGCGTCACGCCTATTTAGCTTTTGTGATAATACTTTTACCCTTTTCTTTAAAACATCTTCTACAGGGCTAATACATTTGACAGGTACTGTTTGAACACCGACATCATTTACGTTTGGACAGAGCTTCTTCCTTGGAGGTTCTTCTACATTGCTTGAACTTGTCCCAGCAATAACAGGTGTTTCTAAAGAGGCGGAAGGATGTAGGGTTTTCTCTTCAGATGTGACTGATTGTGGCTGTTGTAGCAATATATTACTGAGAACTACAATTTTTTTATCTTTGGCCTGTAAAAAAAAAAATGAAAGTATTAAGCATACTTGCTCAGTCGTAACAAATAATAATATAAACGTGGTAGCCCTAGAAATCCCAGTACTATCAGTCCGCCCCGGCTTTGCCCGAGGTAAGACCAGTTGCAAAAGGCATTCACAGTTTCCTATGCTAACTGTACGAGAAACTATGACTACAGTTTTGAACCCTGACTATACATACATAGCCTTTGTTGGTGAAAAGGTAGCTTGCTAATGGTGGGTCTTTAAAATGCATACAAACAAATAAATATTTCCTTTTCATTACATTATTGTAGATAATACAAATAATAAAATTCATTCCTTAACCCCTCGTATGCGGGACCGGTTTCACAATTTGACACCTCAATTGCGGCGACATGACGCGAGTGGAGATCGCATCGACCGATGTTTAGAAATTGTGACTTATCTTTGATTTTTTGTTGACAGCTACTAATTAAAATTGTTTTTTTCAAAACTTGGATAAACATAGCACATTATGCAATTCATTTCAATGACAATTATTATTCCAAAATATTTCATTTTTGATAAACTTGAAAAATGTATGATTTAGCCGATTGTGTCTTATTCATGTACCTATTTTGACATCTAGCAACTATAGTTACTCTGTGGAAACGAATGAACCGACAACCAGATATAATATGCTTTCCAAAAATAAGCTGTACTGCTATAGTTTAGTTAGAAAAAATAAAGAAAATCGCTTGATAACAAAAGTGGAATTATAACATTTTTCGTACCAATTTTCTTTTACATGTGTGCGTGTAAATTAAATGTTAAGGTGTTGCTGAAGCACGGATCCGTGCCATTTTAAAGAACTGTATTTGCTGAAGCACGTATCCGTGTAAAAACCAAAATCTATTAAACGCTTAGGCACGGATCCGTGCGATGAAAACAAACTAGTATCTGCGTAGCCACGGATCCGTGCGGCTAAATGGTGTTCTAATTCAGGAGAAAAAAACAACAGGGACATTTATATATCGGTTTCATTTCTTTTTATTTTACTTTCTAAATACCTAGTAGGAATATTTTAATAGTAGTTTATGCAACAGTGATGGTAAATAATGTAAACAAATATGACAGATAGGCAAGGCTTTTGACACCTATGGAACCTAACTTAAGTAATTATTAAATATTTATATATATTTATATTAAGTAATAGTAGTTAAGTATTAATAAATATTTATATTAAGTTATTATTAAATAACGTAATAAAAGTAATTATTATATATTTCTACTTAAAATTAAAGGAAATACCATGTTTATATGTATAAATCTATGATATAAGATAGAAGAATAATTGTTCTGCAAAAGTGCGTGACTGCGAAAGTTGCGAAACAGTGAACATAAATCGGTTTGTTTACATTATTTAACATTTCTATTGACCCCCGGTATGAATCTATTATTTATTGTATGGAAAACTACTAAAACATTACCAGTATAACAGTCCCTGGTTTAAAATGAAACAAACTATATTGTGAGGGCTTATTTATTAGGTATAAGTATAAAAATATTAAGTTAGTCCACAAATAACAAAACTAAAGTTATTTACCTATAACAGTTTTAAAAACAAAACAATTATAATGTATGCACTTGCTTCAGGCTAAAAAAAAAAAACAGAATCGTCCATTATGTTATATTTGTACCGCACTGTACTCAGACATACACCGAAAATACACAATAAACAACATAACCTATGGGTTAACACTAACAAAAATAATTAAAAATTATAACTATCGATAAAGACATTTTGGTTTACTATATTCCGTGATCAAATCATCGATACAAAAGTCTTATTTAGTCCTCTCCCCATACGGCGATACAAGCCATTTTCGTATCATTAATTTTGTATTAAGCAGAACGTCTGCTAACGCCACAATGATTAGAAAATAAATATAGTGGAGAAATTCGCAGCCATCAGGTGTGTCTCAGTAGCTCAGTTGGTCAGAGCGATAGGCATGTATCCCAGAGTCGCGAGTTCGAGTCTCGCCTGCGGCAGTGGATTTTTCTACTTTACCTTTATTTCTAAGCATTTTCGTATTGTTAATCAAATGTCATTGGCGAAAGTAAATTCAGATTATGTAGTTAGTTATCTTACTAATGCAATTACTAAATCGGCAATTTGTAAAATCAATAAAGATATATTAGGTAAAATGTTAACCTCTAAAACTAGGGGGCTATTTCCACCTGTTACCACTAGTAACTACAGGAAATAAACTAATTGGTAACAATTGTTTTTCTTTTTCAGTAGTTACCACCAATTTCTTTAGTGGTAAGCATGGGAAAACAGTCCCATTAGCTACCACCACATCCATTTTAATTTTCAAATTCTTAAGAATACATAGGAATGCGATAGAATAGAACTATTTTTTTTAATATCGACAGTACAACTGCTCTTAATTTAAACAGAAATATTTCAATATTTTACTTTTAATACATTTTAATAAACATTGTAATAAGCGGCTAACATCTTTTAATATTTTTGAGATACGTCCCTTTGAATACAAATTACTAATTCCATTTTTGAACTGTTTCCACATATAAAGTAAAAAAATGAAACTAATTGGTGGTAACTACTGGCTTTTTTTCCCCAGTGGTTATCACCAAGTACTTTAGTGGTAACAGATAGGAAAGAAATCCAGCTGTTACCAGGGATAACAAATTGGTGGTAACAGGTGGGAATAACCCGAACTAGGTGCGTATCGCATCTCCGGAAAACTACGTTAAAAGTTTAAATTTGGTATGTATAACACCGAGTGAAATTTATAAAAATGCCCTGAAAAGGAAGCCTGATGTTTTCGCGAAGAATATTTCGCCAATACATCAGTAACCCGTAAAAATAACTTACAACATTAATTCATCAACCGTATGGTATTGCCGCCAACATGGGCCAACGCAAAGAAAAACTTTGCATTGACTGCAGCATATATTTGTCATCACTCTCTGTTTGCGTGATAGACACAACACATCGGCGTCTCGTGAACCTATCCTGCTTTTTGGTCCGTTCCCCGGTCACCAACATGTGCTCGGGGAAGTGTTCCACTGACTTGTCTAACCGAGTGCAGTGTACATATATTAGGGATACGCTCTCGAACCACTACGTTGACGCCATGTGCCGCACATATTTCACTAGCTAGTTGATATCTGAACTGTCGGTTAGTCAGTTTTTTGCGTTGTCCCATGTTGGCACGGTATATTATATACGAATTATTTATTGATATGTTTAAAAACCGTTTAAAACACTTTTATGTACCACTTTAAACCCCTTTTCCTTTCCAGTAAATAAGTGGACAGAACTTGATCCTTTAAATCAACTCCACCCATATATGTATTATAGTCTTTAACTACTGCCGGTTTTAGAATATCACGGCGAGCTCTGCGACCTGGAACCATATCTGCATTGTGATATGTAGACACTGTGGTGACCAATTTTACATCCTTCCATGCCAAAACAGAAATGTCACCACAATGTCTACCTACCACCGTGCCCCTGTGCATTCTTTTATCTTGGAGATTTTTAATGTCTGTCGGTGTGTCAGTTCTTCTTCTATTCAATGTACCAATTACGTCTGTCTTTTGTGATTTTAAAAATCTGGCAAGGGCCACGGAGTTATAGAAATTATCCATAACTAATGTGAAACCCTTGCGTAGATAATTCGACATTAAGGTCAGGACAATTTTTGCGGTCGAGTTACTGAATCCGTGGATTGGTTCCGAAGTCGACCCCTTACCAGTATAAATTATCATTTTTAACATGTAGCCGGTTATAGCCTCGCATAGCTCGTAGGTTTTGATTCCAAATCGTGCTGCTTTTGTGCGGATGCATTGATTCCAGGACAAGTGCCCCTTCCACAGCAGCAACGATTCGTCTAACGCATTGATGTTACGCTTGGTTTTATTTTTGCTAATTTTCTTTCTTCACCTACAACTGTTATTAAATCGTTGTCTGCGAAATGAAGGAATTGCATCAGTAACTGATAACGATCTCGTGACATCAATTCCCGGAATGCGGGCATTCCAAGAATACCCGTACTCCAGTACTCATCCGCCCTAGTTCTGAGACATATACCCATAAAAATGAATACACCTATCAACCTGTAAATTTCGGAAACAGTCGTGTCCACCCAATCATTTACCCTTGATTTGACGGGGATGGTCCCTTCCACTTCCGTAAGTTTAGCGATAGACTCCCAAGCGTACTTGTTCGTTTGGGAGACAATCATTTCGACTAGGGGCTCATCAAAAAAATGAGAAATCAAGCCATATGGGCTTGTCCCCTCAATTTTAGGACCCGATTCTATTATATTTTGTTCCTGGCGCCCGTTAAAGTAGAATAATCATCAGACCAGGCAGAGTTACTCGCCTCGCCTTCAACGGCTTCAACCTCTTCCTCCTCCGGCTCTGGATCCAGCGTGGTTTCCTCGAGGAGGTTTCGAAGCTCTTGAACTGTCAGTTCCTCGCCGTCCTCAATTTCGCTTCCGGGGTCCACAGCTAAGGCTTCGGCAAGCTGAGCGTCTAATACATCGTCTTCGTCCTATTTAAAAACATGCAATAGGTACCTTAACCGAAAGAACAAGCCAAACAACGACCCATAGAGTTAGTTGTGCTCACACTTATATTTCCAAGGGCAAACACCTTTATTTTAAATAATATTATTTACTTATAAATTAAAAGATCGGAATAAGTGCAGGATACACACACACACAAAAGTAACCCAAAACACAGTCACAATTAGCACGTAGAAACCAAAATTTACATTACATCATCAGTTATATTTTAGTTATTTAGTTGTCATTATCTCAACCTGTTTCATTCCACTCCATCCAATGTGTGCGATTTAGGGTGTTAGTAAATTAGTTAGTAAAACAAATTCGAAATTATTAACTTAATATATATGCAACATAAAAGCATTCGTGCTCTTGCACCGACTTTCAATATAAATAATAAAAAATATTCTGTACATACTTGGGGTACGCCAAATAAATTGCGGGGCTGAAGCTCCCTCTCGATCACTTCGATCCCTTCTCCCACTTGAAGAACATTGGGACGCCAATGCTGTGAAGACAATAATTTATAATAAGTATTTTAGCCAAAATCAGAAACATTCTACATTTATGTATCGATTTATACAAACCCGGAAGTCTTCCCGATTCACTTCTCTCTAGCAGAACCTCGTCCCGAAGCCGTAGGCTCCCTTGAGGAGTTCGTTCCACTTCAAGGGCCCGTATTGGAACTGACCAGTTACTGTTCTCGGGTTCAGTCATTTTTTCTACAAAATAAATATATAAGTGTAAATAAATAAATTTTAATAAACGTCTGTAAGCCTAGTGATTCTCCTCTATTTCGTCTTAAAATAATCAGAATACCCATTTTTAGTAAATCATTACCTGAAGTTCAAATGTGATTCCGATGCCAATGACTGTCGGTCGAGCAATGAATACTATATTTTATACATTTGATAGTAATCTATTACTCACGGACTTCCCCAAAGGGATTTACCCTCACCATATGGGTCCAAAGTTACGGGAGTATCCCTAGGTTGATTCTTAGTCTTTGTGGTTTGGGTAAGTCCCTTTGGGGAAGTCCAGAAGTAAAAATTAACCATCAACAAATAAGCAAGTCTACAATGAATGAGTAGACAATAATGAACTGTATTTGAAAGAACTTAAGCCCTTGTTACACTTGTCCTAGTTAGATTCCTAAATAAGTTAGTTTCTAAATTTAGTCAAGTCTAACCGCATTTAGCAAGTAAATTTACTACTGAAAAAAGTTTGGATCCTAATTAGGATGGTAGTTAGGAAACTAAAAAAAGTAAAGTGTAACAGGCCTTTTAATCCTAACTCAATATTTATCAAACTATCTTAGCCTAAATTAAATTTTACAGATGGTATTATCCGCTATTATCAAATACTCGACTTTTTCAAATCGATAGTCGGTCTATATATAATTATAAATTCAACTATATACGTTGTTATTATCGAAAGGAGACCCTAATTCAGGCTTCAGTATCTTGTTATCATATCTAAATAAACAACATATTTCGTAACATGCTGTATATAAAAACGTGTCATAGTAAACAAATACTCCTACGCCTAAGCCCGGATCCGTGCCATTATAAACGACACTTATTTGCTTTGGCACATATCCGTGCTCGCATAGTAAACGATCATGGCGGTCGCGTATACGTACACTAACGAGTCGCCATTTTTAATTGCGTATGTGTGCGTGGATTTTGAATACCACCTGTAAATTATTGAGTTTTATATTTTATTTGATTACTTTGTTAAAAAAAACGATTTTATTTATAATCACAATAAAATTCTCTTCAAATTGATATAATATAGTAATTCGGCACACTTCGCAGATTCATAAAAAACACGAACAAACTCAACACCTTTCCAACCATACCTTTAGGTCAGGTTTTTTATTAGACAATTAGGTATGTAGGATATCTTTGAGTTACTATAAGTTACCAATGTAGGTTCTAGATAAAGTAAATAACAATAAATAATAACATTCACTTACCTTCTCAGTTGCTTTTGGAAGCGTAGAAGACTTTTTGAGGCAGCAACCACACACTCACGAAAACGGTCACTCGACTAAAGTTCGTTATTTTTTTATGAATGTCAGATTGACATTTTACTGAGATTGGATGTTGTCTATGGTTTGTAGGTTCGTTTAAAATCGGTGTAAATTAATTTCAATCTATTTATTTGAGCAGTAAACTACAAAATTGAATAAAATGTGAGCATAGTAGTTTTGGAACGGATACGTGCTAACGCAATTCATGAACTGGCGCGGATCCGTGCCTAAGCATACGAAGGGTTAAAAAATATGTATGTGCATATAAACAAATATAAAAAAAATCAGTAACTACTGAATGTTTATAATAATAAAATAATCTTACAACAGGAAAAATCGTTGGTATAGCGTCTGCTTTTAATAATTGACGGGAATTAGCAGTATCAAAGCAGGAAGGTTCGAAGTGACGACTGCATACGACGGAATTTTTTGTAATTTTTTGCTTCACATGTATACTGCTGAGCCATTTATGTCGCATTTCTTCATTTTTTGGGAAACTGTAATAATAGTATGTAACAGTTAGGACCCTAATCCATCACACATATTTTGACTCATTATTACAAGAATTCATGGGCAATACTTATTTGATTTACGAAAAAGTTTATTATTAGCTTACCTGTGGAACGATATGTTGCAACCACCATACGATTCACTTGGACAAGTATAAACGCAACACTTTTTCACCATTTTACTCCTTGGAACTGTTTTAATATAACAAATGCTGTAAAAAACTTTAAATGCTAAAAAGATGCTAAATCACTCCGACATCTATGACATGACATGCTTTTCAGAGTTACCATAAAAAATAAAAAAAACGAAATAAAAATTTGTTTTCTTTTTGATTTAAGAATATATGCAAAGAAATTAATGCGATTGTTATTTGTTGAATTAAAATTGTTAAAATAACATAAAAATATAAGGGTTTCAATGGAATTTTTGAGTAGCCAAAATTGTTGAACATAATATTTTTTTATGCTGGCAAGATGTAAGAACGAGACACACGGCCTCGGATATTTCTATCCCTCTCGGCACGGGTTTGCCTCTGTGTAAGGTGCGTCCAATTTAATAGCTTATTGCGTTGAAATAGTGTTAATTTTCGTATAATATAATTTTGATAGTTATCAGTCCTGTTTGGGTATAAAGTCCTTGGTCTAGGTTAAAAGCTGGAAACTCGCCAATTTCGGGGTTAGATAAATGTCCGACTGGTCTTTGACTCAGTGGCGGACTAAGCGCGTCAGAGGCCCGGGGCGGCAAAGCTGAATAAGGCCCCCCCAGCTTTAAAAAAAAATTAGTTTTACAAGCTTTTTATTCAGTTCACATTTGTATGTATAAATGTTTATGTTTATTTCGTTAAAATCTGTCAAGTGAAATTTAAATTCGACTTAAATTATTTAGGCTAAATAAACATACATACCTACATGGAATGGATATGGGTGAGGAAAATAAAATACGAATCGATCGACGATACAATACGATCGAAATATATCAAAGATAGTTTATTTTTATTTTTTGTAGCGTATTATATGTATTTTCGTGCCTTCAATTTACTGAGCTCCTCAATAACTTCTGTGAAATCGATTTCTTTTGAAATTTTTCTTTCTATTGAAAGCACGGCTAGATTAACCAGTCGCTCTTGACCCATTGTAGATCGAAGAAACTACGGATTATAATTTCTAGGCTAAATTATACGAAATTACGAAGAATTACTTACTTTTTTCCAAATACTCGCAAATGCACTAACTCAACTCTGAACCCATTTACTTTTATACCGCAACAAAAATCAAAAGCACTATTACACTTTTTAATGCAATTACTTTGAACGTATAAAATCGCGTTTATTACTTTACAATTTGAAAAAAGGCTTATCCGTTCACGAAAATATCAGAACACACTAATATACTATTAAATATCAACGTAATGGCATTTAATATATTTTAAATGAGGTCAATGTTTATTTTTCGACGTAAATAGACTAGAATGTAAATGTAGGCGTACAAGAGTCAATTATTTGCACTTTCATTCAGGGATTCCTGTTCCTGGGGAAGTACCCGCTACAAAGACGGGAATTCCCCCAGCCTATTGGTCGCGTTCAGCAAAGTTAAAAGAATAGTACCTGGGCGACCGAGCGAATTTATTGTAATATGGTGGTGTATAGGTGATAATCTTAACTACATTTTTTAACTAAATTAAACTTGTCTAAAACAATAAAAATTAAAAAATATATATAAACTTGAACATATAAACAAAAAACAAAAGTTAATCACCAGTCGAGATTCGAACCCGTAACACTCGTTTCTAGCCGTCCGCGTTAACCCGCTGGACCAGACGGACAGTGGTCGGCAATACGAAATTAGCGACCATATTCTGCGTCGAAAGAAAAACGCATGAAAACTCGAAAACACGCGTTTTCCCAAACATAAGACTAATCTAGATCGATTGTTTACCCCCAAAAACCCCCATATACCAAATTTCGGCAAAATCGTTAGAGCCGTTTCCGAGATCCCGGAAATATAAGTATATATATACAAGAATTGCTCGTTTAAAGGTATAAGATTAGTACCGCGTAAAAAGTCTAGATGGCTGTAGTGTTTTGATCTTGATGAAAATATGAGGTACTAAGCACATTTTTAAAGTATGTATTGTTTAGGATTTGATCAGGGGAACGCGGAGGCATTTGGGCCCCCCCCCAAGACCGGAGGCCCGGGGCGGGCCGCCCCTTCCGCCCCCTGTTAGTCCGCCACTGCTTTGACTTTCACTAATTGTAAGATTGTATTCAAATGACAGAAGAGTCTCAACTGACCTTTTTTGCGGCATACAGGTCCGAGGTAATAAAAGACATGAGAAATTCTGAAGATAAGATAAACAGAGCGGTAAAAATGATTGAACAAATGAAAATCAGTCCAGTTAAAACCAAACCGGGTTCAACTCTTTGAAGTGCCCGATTATTTGTACGAACCTAGGAAATGGTTCTATCGATATTTGTGTAAAAATAAATAATGATCTCACTATATTTTGTTTAACTATTTCCTCTAAGCTTGTACTCTGAGGCAAGGGACTTTTAAAGTTGAATTTTGGTTCTACGTGGAGTGGTCAAGTACTGCGCATTTCATCACTGACTTAATGCACATTTTTACCGCGACAAACGTCATTAGCATACTGTACTTATAACATTGATGTACGTAATAGGGGTAGATGAGGTACCAGGCGCTCGATCGTGAGCCACAAAATATAGGTTCCGGGACCTATATTGAATTAGTCGTACGGGTGACGCTGAAGTGTCAACATTGTCATCAAATTCTATAAAATTTTGCCAAAGAATGCCGTTTTGCGCCTTTTTCCAGTGCTTCAATAGCTCCAAGCACAAAAACAAAGCTCACGGTATGACTTTTCATTCGTAAGTACTGTTATAACATTTGAAAACATAATTTTTTCTAAATAAAATTAAAAATTTCCTTGTTATTGAGTGAGCGCGACAGCTAAATAATGCATTACCCATGTGAGTAACACGTTTATCCGAATGTCAAATAGGCATGCCCGCTTCATGCATTGTAGAGTCAGCAATTTTTTTTTATAAATAATGCAACTTTTTAAATCATGTGCTCCTATTCCTTGAAACTATAGAATGTAACCGGTTTTTATTTTAATATACGAATAACCGGTTGTTAACGAAAAATCCAGTTTTTCTGATAGTATTGTTAAAACAATATCTTGCATTAACTTGAAATCCAAGTATCGGGAATAGTCCATCAAAAATTACTAAATAGTACTTGTACAACAATAGGAAAACTATGGACAACATTTTTAACGAGAGCTCGGATTTACAATTTTAATATGCGAGTTATAGTGTAGTTTTAAGATGTATTTATGTATGTTGAAAACTGTGTAAAAAATATTTAGAACAGATATTAGATCAATCAAATTTAATCTTTTATCATAAACAAAAGAAATAAATAATAATCATCTCTATTTGTCAAGTAAAATGTATGACGACTGGTCTGGCCTAGTGGGCAGTGACCCTGCCTATGAAGCCGATGGTCCCGTCCCGGGTTCAAAGTTCTGATGATGGAATCCATGAAGAATTGAGGGAACACCTAAAATCTTATAGGTACACATATAGTGATTTTTGTAGTTTTTGTCTACAAATTAAGCATTTTCATCCAAAAACTGGCAATTAGTGTAGTGGAACTGCTGATGATGAACAGAACGAAACTCCCTAACTACGTATTTACCGTTTGACTATTTGTTTTAATTTGTCCTCTTTGTGGAGCAACTAAGGTGATGAAAATGAAAACGATGAAAATCAGAACGAATACTTTAAATTGAACATTCTAATGTAAGGGCACGCTGCCGTTTCAAATCGAGAAAAGTGGGACATTGCTAATTTCGCCTTCGATAGGGAATGATTTAAAAAAATATAACTTTTTGCAATTTTTTTAACTAAAAATGAGTATGAACGTTAAAAAAAATGATAACTATTATGTTTAGAGAAAAAACGTTAACTTATTTTTATTTTAAAACGAGCTGCAGCAGTGGAAATACCTAGCGATTGAATTGTGAAAATTAAAAATGATGTTCGGTTTCGTTTTTGATACAATTTTTTTCTCTTCATACATTATAATTTTTCTTTTTATACCGCCCTCTACGCATATTTTTTTTTTTAATTGTATAGATAAACTATCGGTTTTACATATAAAATACATACGGTTTTACATATTTTATTTAGTGTGTTAGCGAAAAAAAAATTGTTATCCATAAAATAAATAAAGTGCCTATTTATTTTCATTTCGTATATATTTTATAAATATTTGTTTCCTGACGCTACCTAATAAAGACCGACGTTGAAGGCGCTTATTCCCATGACTTACAACTTGTCCAATATAAGTGAATCCGTATACGTATCGTAACTATGAATAAACAAGGTTCACACTTTTATATTGGTTCTCTTGAGTCGTGCGCTCGGCGAACGATTGGAATATATGAATACCAGGAGTAACTACGAATTATTACAATATTGTCTCTTGTCAAGCGTACCTGTCTTTTCCGAAAAACCATCAGAAGTGAAACCTCGAGATCCCTATCAACTGAGATCATATCGTTATACTGGTTTTCTCGAGGCGACACGTTAGTTGAACATAGTGAATAGTCGACCAGGGTTTCAGAAGTAAAAAACGAGGGTCAATTTCATGCTTTAAAAATATGATAGTCAATAATTTGATATTAATCTCAGTGTAACTCGCTCGCTCAGATATTTGCTTGAGAGAGACGGTCTAAGATTAGGTAATATCAAATCATTGATATTTTTTAAAAATCGAAATGACTTAATATCACTTTAAGACGACAATGTAAGAAGTATGTACGTCTCGCCTACACATTTGTATAATGTTATTAGTTTTTCTCTGTTGCACCTCGAGGAATACGCAAAATATAGGGGTCTCGCTTGCGCAGCACTGTTAACTATATTTGGTTATCCTTGTTGCTCGTTGTGCACATGTACATTATAATGGTGTGTAGTATTTGCAAATGAATGGGTGCTGGACCAGATTTTAGTTTTGTCAACTATTAACGTCACATATCTACCCCTTTTACTTACATCAATGACTTATAAGTACAAATTGTACAGAGAACGGAGAAATAATCAGTCAAATGACGTCATCTGCTAAATTGGGATGCATTAAGATTCTCAAAAAAAAATTTTTAAATGCTCACGCATCTTAACTGTCTTCTTCTTAGCAACTTGGATCTCTCAAGACGTTGCAGAACTCTGGACCATTAGCCGACAAACTCGGCCAACAACATTCATATTTAGCAGATTAGTCCTAACAAAATATTCTATATGGTATGGTAATTGTCAATTAACCTAAAATTAACAAATTTGGAATAAATATAACTTGTATCGTAAACTGCACTTACGGTGTACGCTTATAACATTGTATGTACAACAACAACAACAAAAATGGTTAATGGTTGGTAACAATGGTTGTCATTCCTTTTAATTCCATACTGGGCTATACTGATCCTAAAACTAGTTATCACGAGTTATTGTGACGACTCAAGGTCCCTAATTAAATCTTTAAATAGGTAAACAATTTCCAGACACATGTGCTAATTGTGTTGTAACACAAACAATTTGTTCCATGGCGGTATAACGGATTTAATATGCTTTATAAAACCGTGAAATTGTAATTTTACTGCGCATGTAATTCTGGTTGCGTGAAAGTGCCACCTAATGGTTGTTGCTAACCTGTTTCAATATCAAAATTAAGCGGCTATGTAAGCGGTGGTGGCCGAGTGGATATGACGTCCGACTTTCAATCCGGAGGTCGCGGGTTCAAATCAGGATTTCAGGGCTCGTACCAATGAGTTTTTCGGAACTTATGTACGAAATATCATTTGATATTTACCACTAGCTTTTCGGTGAAGGAAATTAACCATCGTGAGGAAACCTGCATACATCTGCGAAGAAATGCAAAGGTGTATGTGAAGTCCCCAATCCGCATTGGGCTGGCTGGCGTGGGGACTGTGGCCCGGGCCCTCTCGCGCATGAGAGGAGGCCTGTGCCCAGCAGTGGGATGTATATAGGCTGAATTATTATTATTATAATACCTATTATACCGATAGCGGGTTAGTAACAAGTGTAGCGCCACCACCAAGTACCAAGTTCTTATTACGTGATATTATATAATAAAGTACTTATTTACGCAATATTACATAATAAATAACGCTCAATTTAACTATTTTATTTGTAAGGTACCACAAAATAACTTACGCTAAATTGTTAACCTTAAACCGATGATGAGACGGGTGCGCAGCTCCACGAACACCATCCTACAAACGCTGGCAGAAAGGTGGGACTCCCCGATACTGAGGCGATGGATTCAGCTCCAGCACAGTGGTGAAATAAATTTTTAAAGTGTTGAATGGATATGTAACTGTAATTTTAATTAATTTTACCTATTTATTTACTAACATAGTTTCTTAAGAACTTACCCATTGTTACTAACATATTTAATTTAAATTATAATATTAGGTAGTAGCGCGGTAACATAAAAACTATATTCATAAGAATAAATACTATATTCCTTTGTTTATTATAATACATAATTAATTTAAACATATAGTTTGTTATTTACTGAGACAAGTTTGTTGGCGCCATCTATGAAAGGGTTTATAACCAAAGGAAAGTAAAACTACAAATATAACCAGTATACTTTTATTTTGTATGTACGCATTTATAACTAGATAACAACCAACCAGCTGAACATAATGGACCCACAAAAAAAAGAACACAAGATTTTTTTTGAGTTTTAATTATAATTTAATTATAAACTATAGAATAGTTACCTTGACATAGGTTTCGAATTTACATGCAGCAACTTTCACTCCGAACTAAACAATATTCAATGGGTAAAAATATAAATTAGCAAATTTTATTCTAAACATTGTTGTACAAGATAAAAACTTGTATTATTAACAAATTAAGTTCAAACTCAGGTAAATCCATCGTCCAGATTATGCGATTTTGGTATTATAAAAATAAAAATCATATATTTAATCATATATTTTTATGGTTTATGCGTCGTTGGACTAAAAGTAAATATGGCGATGTATAAAAATGTCTACTTGCATAAGTTCGTGCGTATATAATTTCGACGAAGTATAAAAATGTGCATCTGTACATTAGACCAAATATAAATATGTTGCGGCACTAGACTAAAAGTAAATATGACGATGTATAAAAATGTCCACTTACATAAGTTCGGGCGTATATAATTTTGACGAAGTATAAAAATGTGCATCTGTATATTAGACCAAATATAAATATGTTGCGACACTAAAAGTAAATATGGCGATGTATTTTAAAATTACTCTTTGTTATACAGGGTGTTTGGTGCATCGTTAGCCAAAAAAAATTGGAGGATTGCTGGAGTTATTTTCTATCACCTTACGCCCTCTAAAAAATTCTTGGGCCCACGTATAATTTTTTTTCGTTTTTCTTGTAATTTATGAAAAATCTTCAGGGCCGATATGCTTCAACTTCATTAAAAAAATAAGTAAGTGATAAAAAGATGCAATTTTACTGCATCGTAATCTCTAACGTTGCACGGCTCGAATAATGTCAAATTTACTGACACGTAACGTCTAATTTTTTTTTATTGGCCCTCAAATGTTTACAACGTGTAAAAATTTAGTCTAATGTCAACTTTGATTTGCAATGAAAAAAAAATTTAAAGAGACAGCGGTCTTAAAACTGTTTAAAAAAAAACTGTGTTTTGTGTTCTTTCTAACGATGTACAATTATCTTAAAAAAACCTTTCATAAACTTCATTTTTTTCACGATTTAGTAACGAACGCAACGGTAAAGTTATCGAGATTCAAACATTGACACTGTTCCCTTTTGCTGCCAGCTTTGAAGTCCCCATTTTCTTTCAACACACAGGTTGATCTACAGGTTGTAAAGATTTGAAACTTATCTTTCGTAAATTTGGACGTCAAGGTCAACTTTCACAAATTTGAGCGTAAGCGATTAGGCATGATAAGATAAGAAAAAAATCATGAAAACAACACGTGCGAAGCAGGTAAAGACTGCTATCTCTCTCTTACACAGCCAGCTCAATTAAGTGCAGTTGTCTTTTTGTGTTGAACTGAAAGATGACCTTGAACTTAAAGTCCAAGTTTATGACAGGTTTCTTTTTGAGATAATTGGATATTGGCAGAAAGACCGTGATTTCATAATTCTGACTTCTTTCTAACACGATGTACAATAATCCCAAAACACCTTTCATGAACTTCTTCAGATTTTGGGAAATGAAGGCATCATGGAATTGTCGACATGCAATAAAAAAAAACATTTTTTTTGTAAGCTTTCAAGTTTTTTTTATTAAATCAAATCTTTTACACTACAAATCTTGCTCGAACTGACGACCTTCGTTGCGAATGCATGCGTAGCACCTGTTTCTTATTTCGACCGTAGTTGTTCGCATTCGGATTTCTCCTTTGATCACATCAAACGCCGCCAATATCCGCTGGGACAAATCTTCTGGTGATTCTACTTCCGTTGCGTAGACGAGTTCCTTTGCCCGTCCCCAGATGTGAAAGTCCAAGGGAGTTAGGTCCGGGGACCGTGGGGGCCATGGAATGGGGCCGTCTCTTCCAATCCATGAATTAGGGAAAGCGTTGTCTAGGTGCTCCCTGACTGTTATCCTCCAGTGTGCGGGACAACCATCTTGTTGAAAAACGATACGCCTATCTTCATTGAAATGAGGTACATCAGCTAGTAATTCAGGTAGATCATGTTGTAAAAAATGAAGGTAGTTGTCTCCATTCAAATTATCGGGTAGGAAGTGTGGCCCAACCACTTGATCGCCAATAACTCCCGCCCATACATTGAAGCCGTATCTTCTCTGGAAACCTCTAGCTCTTTTCACGTGTGGATTTTCATTTATCGGCGACCAGTGGTGCAGGTTGTGTAAATTCAGTATCCCCTCTCGTGTAAATTTGGACTCGTCTGTCCAAAGAATGCTTCTTAAAAAGTCACGGTCCTCTAAATCCGTGTGCAGCAATAAACGACAAAACCGGACACGATTTCCAAAGTCGTTATCTTCAAGACCTGCAAAGAAAGAAAGACAAATAAGAATCTGACAAGGTTTGTGAAATGGAATGTGGGGTAATTAGGTACATACACGATAACGTAAAGGACACAGTGACGTTACGTTTCGAAGTCAATAACAGCAAAATAAACGCGAAAAGCTGAGGTTCAGTTCTCTAGTCAATTGGTATGGATTAAAAGTAATTCTAGCGTTTAATACCTTGGACTGGAGTGTAGTGAAATGCGTGCATGTTGTTTTGGCGAAGAACTTTCCACACCTTCCAGATTGAAATTTCCAGTTGTCCAGCTACATCTCTGATGCTCTTATTCGGGTCTTCTTCCATTATGGCTAAGATCCTTTCATCAACTGCAACATTGTGTCGAACCACAATTCCTCTCGGTTCATTTACGTTCAAATTACCAGTTTCCCTTAAGAGTCGGTAAGTGTTTTGAAACGTATTGCGGTTTGGTAAGCGTCTATTGGGGAATCGTTCCTGGTAGATTCTTTGCGCTGCTCGTGCTACACCATCAGCTTTACCGTACGCCATCAACATGTCCGCATACTCTTCACTCGTAAAGGCAGCCATTTTTGAACGATCAAAACTCAACAAAACAGAGATTAACAAAAATAACAGAAAACTAACAAAAAAACAACAGTACTAAGATCGCAAATGCTTCAACCACAAGAGACAGTCAAATCACAACTAATGTCTAATTGATACCACCACCACCCCCCAGGTTCATCTTTGCTGGGTTCTTGGGTTAAACTTGGGTGTGATAATGTATACGCATAAGATTATAAAGTCCTTTAAGAAACTGTCCGATATCCATAGTTATAATACGCGAAATAAACATAAGTTAGTAGTCTCCAAGTTTCGTATTTCCGGACCTGGGGTAGAATCGGACGCCTTTTGGGCCGGCGGTCTCGGTTGTGGCCGGGAACCCGAGCCGCTTGTTGATGGCCTGCACGTGTTGGCGCCAGTCCGGGAAGTCCTCGACCAGGATCTGGGGCGGCTTGTACTTGGCCGGTTGGCCTAGTCGCCTTTTGTCGCTGGCTGGTGCGCCTGTGGACGAAGAGGAAGCGGTATTAGCCTTTTTGGGCTTTATTACCGTACCGTACCTAATATAAAATTACTAACTAGAGTTTTTGCTACACTAATCGCATCCTTGCGTTGCAATGGGTAAGCTTCAATATATTTCGTATTAAGGACTATTTCGTTGTAAGGACTGCATTGGCCAGTCCTGCTAACACATTCTCTGTTGATGCAAGATAATCCTTTTCTTTATTAAAGTGCATCAATTCTTCATTAATTTTTAGCTCAATAAACCCGGGAGATGCTAACATTGTCTTTAAAGAATTTTTATATCGAACAGCCTGCCAGGCCGGAGAGTTAAACTTTTGTAGTTTGTCCAAGGCTCTTAAGTTGCCTGGATCATGGACCACAGTGCCCTCTTTTATACTTATTTCACCCAGATCAACTATTTTTTTGCTTTGGCGTGGTGGCACTAAGCTCGCTGACTCTACATTGGTCTGGTCTGACGGGCCCTCGACATTAGCTGTCTGTGAGTGTAGCAAGAAATTTGATATGTAACTTACCTGATTAATTATTGAGTCGACCCTTGGGTCGTAGACGACCTGCGGAAATTGCTCGCCGAGAGCTTTCCGCGGTCGTTTATTAGGACGAGACGTCTCATCCTCCGAGGATGCCGACGACTCTTCCGAGGACTCTGAACTCAGCGAACGCACTTTGTCGCTCCCCGGGTGGGATTCCGCATCCTTCCCGTCTTCTTTCGGTATCAGCGTAATTCGTCCCATTCGTTTTTCGTTCATTTCTTATGTCCGTCTCATTCTGTGTTCGTCACTCATTCTTTATTCATCTCGATCGCTATACGTCCCTATCGTCTTAAGTCCAATTATGTAACCTGTCTCTTTCTTAATAAGTCTTTTTCGTTTTTCGTCACGGTCTTCCTATGACTGTCGGGACTGAAAAGTGTAATGAAACCGTAGCCGCCGTGCAGGTCAGGGTCACGACGACTCAAATAAAACTTCGATTATATGAAGTGAAGTATAATCTTCCAAAAGGTACTGGTTTAGGGTTCTTGCCAAAACGGTTCAATGTAGAAAAGTGGGTGATGATAGTATGGAGGATGATGAAAGAGTGATTTGCAATATATGATCAGTACAAAAAGTGGTTTAAATTTAGATGCTTCTAATTGGCCGCGTTAGAAAATATGTGGAGCGCTCTTGTTGGTGCTTTTAAAAAGCCTCCGAATACTAGCCGAGCCCGACGGCTGCGTTTAGCTACTGCATTGATTTTATACAATAATAAGTTGCATTCGCAACAGAAACACACGTGCTTACTCGCGAGCGTCTGTATTGAAACTCACTCAACGTACATCGTCAACTTAAATCTATATCTTATACTACCACTCACACCTCAACATGGCTTTTTTTCCTTTATTAACTGAACGGAAAACGGTACCCACATTTTTTCCCATTTAGGTGATAAAGTCAAAAGCAAGTAATATAAAACTATATCACATATTTAAAAGTTGCGGAATAAGAATGACGACAATAATAATATACTGTAGAGGAGTTTCTCCGAGAGGGATGGGGCGTGCGGGGTGAAGGCGAAAGCAAAGTCGTTTTTACGATGATAGAGAAGTCTATTCCAGTCGGCGACAAATTTACACAATATTACAGGAACTGACTATATTACACTACTAAACTACCTAAGGCCGAGCAGCGTCCTACAAGGACAGTTATCGAGCGCAAAGGAAGGTTTACTACTGAATAATCAAGATGGGCCGGAATGGTCCCTTGTGGTACACAAGCCCGTACACAAATTGACTCCTAACTTATTCTCAACAATAACAATTTACGGTGCAGTCTATGGTTGTATGGTCAGGGTTATGTACTATCCACTGGGATCTCTTAAATAATAATGCAGACTTACAGTTCAAGTGGTATACTTCATTAAAGTACACGGAAAATCCATACACAAGCAATACAGAAGGCACAGAAGGGTAGAACACACAGGCACAGTTTTAAAGTAGAAGTAGAACAGTTCAGAAGATAGAAATAGGTAACGTAAACAAGCGGGAAGCGAAAAGCAAAACAATAAGGTCGCAGCAAAGGAGACATGCATTCCGCGTCGTATCATGGCAATGACTGTCAACTGACCTCTGCTGCGCGAACGCCGGGCCTAGCTACAAGACCAGTTTTCTCTAGGGCGGAGGTGAGGTCGATAGTATCGATAGTCGATACGGTTTATCGACATTGACGTATATATAAGTTTAGGAAATGTATAAATATAATATAGGTATAGGAAAATGTGTAAGTGTAAATGTGAAATGTGTATATGTACCTACAGGTCCTTATGCTAGGAAAAATCTTAACACCGCGATGTACGTTTTCTATGGGCACACACATAGTGACATCTAGCGAGATATCTGGTAAACAGTGAAGTTGTACGACCATGAAAATCCATTAAATTGTAGGATTTTTTCAGTTTTTGTAAAAAAATTCCACTCTGAACTTGGTGATAAGGCACACTTTTAAGAAGATGATATTTGCAATTAATTGACTACAATTTAGTCTTAGTAAGCCAAACGGTTTCTAAGATACGGCTTGTCAAAGGTTTGCAAAATGTTGAACTAACTGTATCTGCAAAAAAGGTTGTACCAGCACTTGTGGTTGCAGGAAAGCAGGACTCAAATGCTCAGAAGTTTGCAACTAAAGCAATGGTCAAGCCTGGTCCATCAAATATATACAAGAGATACGAGGTATAACAATTTCCCTCGCTGTACTGTATATTATACACACAAAGATCCGAAGGGCTTTCGAGATGGAAAACTTGGATTTGTCATTACTATTTCACCACGACCAATATATATAAAAAAACAGAACTACCTCATTTGATGGAAGGCAACACGTCTTTTTTGGTATGATTTCCATATATTAATAATAGTCCATTGAATGAGTCCCTCCAAGGGGGGTCTAGAGTGCGTGAGTTAGTAACGTAAGATGTTTCTTCGGAAACATGTCAAGAGTCCCTAGGTAATAAACATACTAAAACCCCGGGACACTAGGAGGAGCCCCGGAGTGGGGGGAGGGGGGGGGGGAAGGGTCCATTTTTACATTTTTCGCTTAAATCTCAAAAACGGTACATGTTAGAGAAAAACTTTCAAGGAAAAGTTGAAAGGCCATAAAATTATCTACAAGTTGTACCTAAATATTTTTTTTCTATTCCCAGCCGTTTTCGAGCTACATCCCATGAAAGGTGAAAAATTCGAAAACTTTTTATTTTACCAACTTAGGGTGCCCGCAGACGACCGTTTTTTTCTCCGTTTTTGTTGTGGATTGTAAGAAATGACGATGATAATGATGATGATGATGATGATGATGACTACTTTTTCATCCTTTTGGGTTGGGACGGTCCTGTTAAGAGTTCTTCTTCTATTATTTGTTCATCCTCAGATGTAGGTGATTCGTGGTGAAGCTCTTCGTCATCACCATCATCATCATCTTCCTGAATGGATACGCTGTTAAGGCATTTCCCTTGGCAATGAAGGCATGCCGCTGAACATTTGAGCATTGCTTTTCGGCATCCACATTTGCCGCTAGCACAATCTTTAGTGCAACGGCAAAATATGGTCTGTAGTAAGGCCTCTGGTGCTGGTGGATCTTCGGTTTTTATGGGCTCCGGGGTGTTTCCTACAGACTGCCATCCCCACTCTTGTGGAGGCAGCTAATTCCCAAGCCACTGTTGTACTTGATAGTAAGTGCGCCGGGAATGCTGTTTTGCCGCACTTTCCGTGGGTGGGAGAGAGCTTATGTCTGGCTTTAGTTTGGCTACTGACCTCATAAAGGACTGGAAGCGGTATTGGTTGAGAGAGGTGACTTTAGTTGGTGCTCCATACCATTTTAAGAAGCAAATTTTCCCAGCCTCTTCAACGTCACTTTGAGTGGAGGAGGGGTTGTAAAAGATCATCGATGCTTTTTTTATGACGTCACATTTTAAATATTGCTTTGTGAAAGCCATCTTGCTTTTTCTAAACGTTCAGTTCAAGTTCAAGTATCGTAACTACCCAAATAAAATTCAATTCCTCCTAAACGCCTCCATGGTGGAATCTGGTTTTTTTATCAATGATAGACCTAATTATGAGCAATCTATCGGTACCGGTCACAAGTTGCACTTTTGAGCTTTTTGGAAGAAAAAAAATAAAAAGGTCAAGTTGCGTAACTACCCTAATATAATATTTTGACAATCGATTCCTCCTAAAGGCTTCCATGGAGGAATGTGTTTTTTTTACCAATGATAGACCTAATTAAGAGCAATCTATCAGTACCGGTCACAAGTTGCACTTTTGAGCTTTTTGGAAGAAAAAAAATAAAAAGTTCAAGTATCGTAACTACCCTAATAAAATTCAATTCCCCGTAAACGCCTCCGTGGTGGAATCTGGTATTTTTATCAATGATAGATTTAATTATGAGCAATCTATCTGTACCGGTCACAAGTTGCACTTTTGAGTTTTTTGGAAGAAAAAAATAAAAAGATCAAGTTCAGTAACTCAAACTACCCTAATATAATATTTTGACAATCGATTCCTCCTAAAGGCTTCCATGGAGGAATATGTTTATTTTACCAATTATAGACCTAATTAAGAGCAATCTATCAGTACCGGTCACAAGTTGCACATTTGAGTTTTTTGGAAGAAAGAAATATTTTTTGATCGATTGATGTGATAAACATGGGTATGTAGTATGGGGAAATTGTTTGAGCCAAAATCATTTTTTACTGCGTGTAACTCAGAAACGGCTGGGAATAGAAAAAAATGATTTAGGTACAACTTGTAGATAATTTTATGGCCTTTCAACTTTTCCTTGAAAGTTTTTCTCTAACATATACCGTTTTTGAGATTTAAGCGAAAAATGAAAAAATGGACCCTTTCCCCCCCTCCCCCCACTCCGGGGCTCCTCCTAGTGTCCCGGGGTTTTAGTATGTTTATTACCTAGGGACTCTTCACTCTTGACATGTTTCCGAAGAAACATCTTACGTTACTAACTCACGCACTCTAGAACTTTTTATTCAATGGACTATAAATACGAACATAAATATATAGTACCTGGGCGACCGAGCTTAGCTCGGTTAAAACTATTTATTGTAATATGGTGGTGTATAGGTGACAATCTTAACTACATTTTTTACTAAATTAAACTTGTCTAAAACAATAAAAAATATATATATATTAAACTTGAACATCTAAAAAAAAACAAAAGTTAGTCACCGGGCGAGATTCGAACCCGTAACATTCGTTTAGCAGTCCGCGTCTTAACCCGCTGGACGGACAGTAGCCGGTAACACGAAATTAGCGACCATATTCTGCGTCGAAAGAAAAACGCATGAAAACTCGAAAACACTCCCAAACATAAGACTAATCTAGATCGATTGTTTACCCCCAAAAACCCCCATATACCAAATTTCAGCAAAATCGTTAGAGCCGTTTCCGAGATCCCGGAAATTTATATATATATATATATATATATATATATATATATATATATATATATATATATAAAAGAATTGCTCGTTTAAAGGTATAAGATATTTAAGAACCTTATTAAAGGTTTATTTAACTTACCACCGAACATTTCTCCGCCAAATCATTAAAGCCGACATCGCTTTTTTCTGCGGTTTTGATTTATGATCGAAATTTATTATAGGAACATTTTCTTCGGTATCGGTATAATCGGACATAATTGTTATTTGTAATTGCGCTTCATGGTATGTCAAGTTGTCCCTTTTCACTTCACATAACATTGATATCAAATCATCACCCGGTGTTGAATGTTCAATTTTCGACAATTTTTCTGTTTTGGTCTTAGGCCAACATAATGTACCATCGCTCTCCCATTCATCAGGAAAACAAGAAAGAAATTTCTTGCCATTTTCTCTAGTTTGCACAACCTTAAATGGCATTGTCAGACAACTGAAAAAAAAAGTAATCCAACGGTGAGGATTTATCCATAGCGAACAGAAACTCATCTTCTGCTATATCAGCCTTTGATTTTAGTTTCCCTTTTTTCCACTGATAATTTATAGGTTCTACTATTCTACGCTTCTTTCTGTTACTTTCATTAGTTATAGTAGTATTCGCTTTTCCTTTATACCTTGTTTGTCTTGGCACTTTTGTCATATCCTTTACAGCAGGTGAAGGCACAGAATATGAAGGCGCGGCAGGCGAAGGCACAGAATATGACGACCCGGCAGGCGAAGGCACAGAATATGCCGAGGCGCCGGGTGAAGGCACAATAGATGAAGACATGGCAGGTAAATGCTCTGCAGGTATTGGCTCGGCAGGTAAAGGCACAGCAAGTGATGGCTCGTTAGTCAAGGACTCTGCAGACTTGGAAGATGATAGCACTGAAGGTGGTGGCATGGCAAACGAAGTTATATCAGACTCAAGCTGACTTTTAGCTGATGTGGAAGATTACAATGACGGAATGGACGACAGGCTAGGTAAATTCTCATAACTTATTTCACCATCAACTGCGACATCTTTCATTATACGAGAAACAAAAGTGTCTTTAGATCGACTTAAAGTAAATTAAATCGCTCTAACGAAGAATCAATACTCGGAGCCTCTGAAGACGCACTTTTTCTTCTAAGCTGCGCAACTTCTTCTTCATCTGAACTAGAGCTGTCCGCGTCCGACTGTGCATTGATTTGTGGGACTAATCCAACAAGTTTTCGGCCTCTTGAAAACTTTTGGAGGACCTGAAACCACGAAGACGCATTAATACAATTTTATAAAGAACGTACCACTCTATGAAAACAAAGTGGGAACTGGTACCTCATTTGTCATTATATGTATACAGAAAGTCTATTATATTATACCATGGATTTATACACTCATGAAAAATTTAAATTGGTCACTTAAATGGATTATTACATACAGATTGACCCATTTATCGTGCTCTTGAGTGTATTTTACTCGTCATTACAGTAGTTTATCAAAACACGGCAACATTGGCAACGGGCGAAATACTGGACATAGTAACAACAAGTTCAAACACCGCGTGGTTGGCAATGGGAAAAATACGGGACGTTCGACTTTGCAAAAATTCAACAAATTGATAAAACGTGACGGCGCATCAAGAGAATTGGCTTGATGACGCTAGTGTCGTTTGTTCGATTTCTGAACGAAACGTTAGAACTGTCAAAGTGACGTAACACCGAGCGCTGGGGTGGCGGCCATGCTGATTGAGACTGACAGTTGTGATTTGAACGTCGCCATGTTGCGCTCGCGCCTCACGTGCTACGGTGGAACGCCATATTAATTCTAATCGTAATTAATCTCATCAAATACTCTGTTACAAGTGTAATTTAATATTGAAGTCGATTATACGTTGAAAAGCTATTCGGAACAACTTTTATTTCGACGAACCTGGTCTCCTCGCCCGAATACCCACCAAAATGGATTCCGTGAATAAAGGTGTACTGAACGATCACAATTATGTGTCTTTAAACGTATTTGAAACGTCATTAAAAAAAATACTTATTAGTAAAATACACATGCGAGTATCACATAGCTTTAATATACAAAATTATGAAATAAAATCACTTACCGAGAGTCCGCGCGGCACTTTCGTCCCCCTCTGCATCTTGGCGGCGACTGCCCGCAAACTAGCGTTCCAGTGGGCTCGCCGTATTTTTTTGGTGGAAGAATAGATAGATAGATAGATAGATTTTATTTGGTATTAATCATACACTGTCACATTATGTAAAATTTAGGCATAATTAATTACAAAAATATTATAAATTAAAATACAATGTCAATTAATTATTCCAATTATTCACTTCACTTGCACTGCTTAAAAATAATTTATGACTTTTTGGTGTAGATTTTTGTAATTTGGATATCTAAGTATTTTACCGGATATCGGTAATTAATAAGCTACGAAATGAATGTATTTACTCAATTTTATCTGTGGTATAGGGTGTTTTTTTAAATTGAATACATCACTATATATTTTCTTCAAAGATCAAAGATTTTTTATTTTACCAAAATCTATAACATTTGGGGGGCTGATATTTTGCATACTTGCTACTAATATAAAGCCATATCATCAAAAACTCGATGGGGGCAGATTCACTTAGCTTATCCAGGCATGGCCTAACATTTAAGGAGGTTTAGAGCATCTTGCCACAGGTCATGATGGGAAGAATTTCTTTTCACAGCAGCTCTATATATCTTTCCACTTTGTGGAGAAAAACTTGATGCATTTAAGGAGTCAAATAATTTGTCAATCATAAGAGCAAATGGAATTTATATATTAATAAAAATCATAACAAAAGTATCTTAACGCTAAAGATGACTAACTAGTTGAGTAACTGCTCAAAATAGCCCCCTCGATTTTGTAGACAAGCAGTTGCTCTTATCGCAATATGCTGCGTAGACCGCCGAATCTTCTATTACCATGTTTCCATGTTCAATTTATTCTTTGCACTAAATCTTCCCTTGTTCCCGGTATGTCGACGTAGCTCTTTGTTTCAAGGTGCCCCACAGAAAATAATCGAGTGGAGTTACGTCCGGTGATCGAGGTGGCCAAGCGACATGTCCGTCACGTCCAACCCACGGGACATAATGCTCATTCAAATAATTACGCACATCTCTTGCAAAAAGTGGAGGAGCACCATCCAGCTGCAAAATCATCCTCCTCCTGTATGCTACTGGCAGCTCCATTAATGCGTCATGGAAATGTGTGCAGGCTGATTACGTAGCAAGCAATGTCACTTATCCATTAAATAATAATGCTACGTGGGCATGTGAATAAGATACATCTAGGGCTTTCCTAGTAATTGACATTGCTATGGAAGTTTGCTGTCGTTACCGAGCAGACAATCCGTACTAACCTGTAAGGCTTTCCTTCAGTGTTATTACCTAGGTAGGAAAAATAGAAATCGACTTACTGTGTCAGGTAGAATATATCCGATAGGTCTTTCACTGTGTTGCACATTAACTCCGTCCAAAAATCCAAGACGTACTAACGAGCGATGGCGATGCGATCGCCCGACGCTGCATGCCGTTGGCGCGCGCTGGGGGTGGGGAGCGGCACGCGGGAGGGGTCGTTTGGTAGGTATTTGGTGTTGCCATAGGTCAAAAATCCAAGGGGTAATCTCACAAGTGGGTCAAGCATAGCTCGGACTCCCAAATATCACAGTATTCGGACTAAAAGGTTCGCACAGGCGATAACCTTTGTAGTCTCACTGTAGCCAACAAAAATAGCTAATGTATTTTTACCTTCTAACTTTTGTCGCTTCTGTGATGGATTCAGGTAGTATGCGGTGCAGCCAAATACCCGGAGATGACTGAGATCTACTTAAGACCCAGTCCATACCTCCTCAGGGCAACGACCTGCGAAAGCAACTGTAGGGGACCTATTCTTCAAATAGATGGCAGTCATTACCGCCTCACCCCAAAAACGGTTGCAGAGACCTGACTCTCTAAGCATATACACCTGACTTTGTCTATTAAAATGTGATTGAGTCTCTCGCTCACACAGTTCTGCTGTTGGCAATAGGGAACAGACTTTTGATGTATAATCCTCAAATTCAAATAATTAGAGAAATTATTACTAACATATCGGAACCACCAAAATCGGACCTTAAAATTCGTATTGACTTCCCAAATTGCTTTTCTACACTTTATTTAAAAGTAATGAAATGTAACATTACCCCTGATTTTTCCTTCATAAGAAAACCAAAAGATTTTCTGAAGTAGTCATCGGTGAAGCAGACAAGGTGCCTCTTGCCTCCTCAGCTTGGCTCCTGTACAGACCCAAGGACGTCGCTGTGGATAAGCTGTAATGCTTCATCAGCCCGCTTGGCCTGTCCTTTCGGGTAAAATGGGTAAAACATCTTCCCCTCGAGACAAACAGTGTAGTTCTCGATGTCTTCATCCTGAAACATAATTCCACGTGCACCATCCCGCAAACGTTTCAAACCTTTTAAACTTAAGTGGGCTGTCCTGGAATGCCAAAGTTGTGCTGGAAGATTGGCAGCTAAAGTGGCCCTCGGTGACTCCTGGCTAGCTTCCAAGAACAAGGAGTGATCCACAACTGAGGTCTTGTTAGTCACACATACAGGCACATTCAATTTGTACAGACGATTGCAACATGTAGCACATGCAACGGGGTTGTCAAAATCAGTGGCTTTGCTCTCATAAATGCTACAACCTTTATCATGAAACCAAACACTATAGCCAGACTCCACTAATTTTGAAATAGAAATTAAGTTACATGAGAGTTTTGGCACATACATGACGCGAGACAATGTCAATGGACTCACCTTATCTTTCAATGACAATTGCACTTTTACCTATGATCTAAGATATTTTGTTAATATCAGCAACAACGGCATTAGACTGGCAAGGTACAGTACTAGATAAAAACTTCTTATTGTTAACCATGCTATTTGTAGCGCCAGAACCTAAGTAGAAGTTTTCTTGTGGACATCTTGCCATAAACACAGCAACCATATTAGTTCTGTCAGAATCAGAGCTCGTCGCCTTCCTCTTCTTTGCTTTAAGCTTGTAACATCTGGCCTTTGTATGACCTTGTCGTTTGCAGAAATCACAGATGGTAGTATGAACCGAAGACTTTCTAGAGTATTCTTGAAGTAAGCGGGATTTTATCACCTCACTGGTCAAGTTGGCCTCTGCTCCCACAGTTGATAAATTTGAGACTACAGTATATCATATTCAGCCGGCAAGCCACTTAACAGGATTTTAGCTACCTCGGCATCCTCAATAGTTCGCCCGATGTCCTGTAGTTGTGGAACAATCGTAGTTAGGCTTTCAATGTAGTTTGCCATGGACGAATGATCCGAAAACTGGATTCTCTGAAGTTTTCTAAGTAAAAGCACTCTGCGGTACCGACCTTTATCTTCAAATATTTCTGCTCATTTCTTCCAAGCTTCAGCTGGCGTCGTACAATTTCTAACATACTGGTATAAATCCTTATTCAATGAAAGACAAATACGTGCCAATGCACGGTTATTCCGTTTGCCATCCGTGTCACGGCCTTCGACGGCTTCCCACAAACCTTCGAGAATCATCACATTCTTTGTCGTAAATTTCCATAAAAAGAAATTCTGACTGCCTACCTGTTTCTCAATGGCCGACACGTGCTGGTTGAGGTTAGGTCTGGACGAAACGGCGACGGAGTCCATTATGACGACGTAATGATGAAGGTTATTATAGCCTGAACAATAACACTCGATGTTAAACATTTGTAGTATAGTTTTTCTTGAAAAAAGCGGCGCTGGACCCGTTACCTGTGACGAATAGGGAATATGCACTGATTTTTTTTATATATTTTTATGATAGCTTATATCGTTTTTTACTGTTAAATAATATTCAGCACCAAAAATGTAAAATATAGTATATATATATTTTAATTTCAAACTTTTTCAAGCGTTTTAAACGCCCGCCACACAACTTAACAACAAATGTAACCTACAAATTGTTTATATTGCTGCGAAGATCACTTCAACGTAAGTATAAGTTAAAGATGGAATTACATACTATTTCTCTTAAAAGTTCATCTGTTAGAACATTAAAACCTAGTTATAATTTAGCATCAATTTTGCTGCGGCAACTATCACAACCATAATATTATACTGACTGATGACCAGTTAGACCACCTGAGGCAGATATAACTACCACAAAAAACTAAATTGCGACTAAAAAAAGGTATCCTACCTCACAAATTCGATTGCCAAAAGGATTCTGAGGCACAGCCTCCACTAAGTCAAAGATTCCAAAAGCGAAAATTAGAAATAACGGAAAATGCTCTATCTAAGAAAAGTGCTCATACAAACATAGAGGAACAATTTGACAGAGGCCGCGCAACTGACGACCAGCTGTGAAACTGCAATGGCGATGGCGGAAGGTTTAAATGTGCGCGTGTCACGAATGTATACCTAAGCGGATTGAGTACATTTTCCCTAGTTTGGTACGAACACCTTTCTAGCTCGGGGATAAGGTTCAATTTAGTATGGCAAAAAAAGTGAGTGCGTCCTCCACTTTAGGTACATCTTCACGGATTAATACTCGTATCGTAGTGTACGAAAGATTATGTGGTAATTGATTAACTTATGTATGTCGGCATAATTGCTATTAGCGCCATCTGTGATTGCTTACTGTCATCTTTTTCTGCGCCATCTAGCGGCGGACGGTGAAATTATAGTAGATGATTTACGGTGACAAGTGGCTTAGCTTGTTACCTGTGTTTGTGCGCCATCTATTGGCGACTTTTTTAACCTTTCCGTGAATCAGGTGACCGTTGCCAGACCAGGTGGCTTGTTTTTGAACGGAGGAAGATTTACTTTCGCTCGAGCCGCCGGCCTGTCCACGCGTCCTAAGGGTGAGCTGTATCACACCTGAATCACTTTGTTTTGTTGCTCAGATTATGTGCTATTTTGTGTTTATGTATTTTGATTAAATAATTGAGTGATAATTGTATAAATAAATAGTGAATTGTAAAATTAACTCAGCTACAACATGGAGAGCCAGAGCGAGCCAGACGATGACGGCTCGGCTTCTCCTATAATATCAACTTATAAATCCGACATGTATGAAAATGTATCCTGCCTCTTTTTTTCTTTCGATCGGTATAATTTTTGCAACATTCGACCACGCATGCCGGCGTATTTAATTTTTTTCTTCGAACAATTAATGCACTGACTGACGTTTCAATTCGACTGATGGCAGATTGGTGGATGAGGCCATAGAGATAAATGTCAATGTGTGTGTGTCACGCGTTAATACTAGAAAATTGGTGGATGGTGGAATCCTATTTGTGTTTTAGCGAAACTACGTCCTTAGTATTCTAGGTCCATGCATACAAATATATCTTTGCAAACAAGTACTTAGAACCAAGTACCAGCACATCTTTACCTCACACAATCATACACACAGAAGATATTGGGAAGAAAAGTATTTGTTAAGTTGGCGGCTGCTCTTCTTTACCTTATAAAGCCAGTTTTAAATCAAGGCTCAAACTATGGCTTATCGAGCACACTTTCTACAATTTTACAGATTTCATTAATTAAGTAATTACCTAATGTAACTGTAGGTATCATTATTTCTATTTAACATTGTATTTATTATGCTAATTTTAATTTAACTGTAAATTTAATGTAATTGTTAATTTATTTAAGTATTTTAATGTAATTATGAAAAGTGACATGTAATACGAATCATTATAAACAGAGCCCGTACATTTCATGCCGTTGACACAAAAATGACGTCACGCTACATAGGGTACGATTCCAATTAGTATTTTCGTAATAATTAATAATTTGTCAACCTCTTTAGGTAACTGATACATATACTTGACAAACAGTATAGAAACGTCTGACTTTAATTTTAGTGTCACACAAATAAATAATAGATTATTGATTTATGAAATAATACATATTTTTGGTTTTTAACAACGTAACAAGCTTTTATTCACGTAACAAGTATTTATTATGATACCCATCAATAAGTAAGTTATCTAAATTTGTAGTAACTCCCTGTATGTTAAATTACATCATTTTTGCGTCAACGGCATGAAAAGTACGGGCCCTGATTATAAATATACGAATATATACAATATAATATATGTACCAGCACATCTTCATCTCACACATTCATACACAGGGAAGAATTTTAGAAGAAAAGTGTGTGTGAAGCTGGTGGCAACCCTTCTCTATCTCACAAAATATATTGACAAGGCTATCCAAGTAAAAAGTAAAACTCATTAGAAGCAAAGGTGTCAATGTTAACATAACTGCAATCTATAAGAGATAAAAAAAAACATAGCATAACATCGTGAATGTTCTCAATGTACAATACATATTGCTAAATGAATAGATTAATACTTATATTGCTAAATGTTTTAATACATTCTGCAAAATAATGCCATTCAAATGCATCACAATATTATAACTAAAACATAAACAAGATAACTGTTTATTTTTTAGGTTATGTTATGTTCTTTCGCCTCCTAGTCCATAAAAGGCAAAAAAGATCAAATAAGCGTAATATTTTATACGTAATTACCTTGCAGCTTTTACTCCTTTAATTTCAACAGACGTGAAATCCGGATTTGACGCCAAGTATGTGGTCATCGTGAATGCAGCAATTTTTGGTAAATTATCGGATTGCGCCTTCCTTCACATAACCGCTGTCGAGTCATTTTGTCACTAAGTTTTATCTCACAGAATAAGTGTAACAATTTGATATTGAACAATGATAAGAAATAAAATTTCTAACTAATTTCGAACAGTACCCCTAGTGTAAATAAATTCGATTTTGAAACGTGACGTACGCGTTTGCGTTTAGTCTCATTTTGTATTGGATTTAGAAAGAGCGCGCCAAGCGGGACGTTTTGGAAACTCAAAATCCTATACAAAATGAGACTTAACGCAAACGCGTTCGTCACGTTATGATGTCGATAAAATTTACACTAGGGGTACTGAACAAGCGCTTCTGACAGTGAAATACACATAGACTTTGACGTCACACTCGACTGACGCCATTGGTCAAATCGTCTGACCAATAACGCTCCGTTTCAACCGCTTTGAAATTCCCACATTTTTTTGCACTATTCAATAATTATTTTCACATCGAAAAAGAAATAAAATTAGGAAATATTGATAGAGACGTACGAGGGTGAATTGAAAAGTTCTGAGCCTGACCTATAAATTAAAGTCTTATGGATATATAACAATTTTATTTTTCTACATAGTCTCCTGAAAGCTTTTGCCATCTTGATTCTAACTTTAGTATTCCTTGTAAAAAAAAGATTCTTCCAGGTCGTCAAAATATTCAGTTACGGCTTCTTGTACCTCGATACCCGTCTTGAATTTTCGTCCCGCTATGTGTTTTTTTAGATTCGGGAAAAGAAAATAGTTGGAAGGGGCCAAGTCCGGCGAATAAGGTGGATGCGGCAACAATTCAAACCCACAATTATGTATTTGTGCGATTGATTTTGCCGCAGTATGGACAGGAGCGTTGTCTTGGTGGAACAAAACTTTCTCAGACAACATACCAGGCCTTTTCGTCTTAATTTCTTCACGTAAACGCTGTAAAAGTGAGCAATAATAGTCAGCATTTATAGTTTTGCCCTTTTCAAGGTAATCTATCATTATGATCCCTCTGCAGTCCCAAAAAACTGAAGCCATTACCTTCTTGGTGGACAAAATGGCCTTTGCTTTTTTAGGCGGTGGTGAACCTGGTCTTTTCCATTGCTTGGATTGTATTTATGACTCCGGTGTATTGTGGTGGACCCAAGTTTCGTCCATAGTTACAAACCGGTTAGTAAAGTCTTGCGGATCACTTCTAAACAAGTCCAAACAATCTTGCGACACAGTATGGCGGGTGCGTTTATTTTCCCCTGAAAGCAGCCTCGGTACCCATCTGGCTGAGACCTTAGAAAATCCAAGATCGTTGGTGATTATGTTTTGCACTCGTTCATAAGATATCCCTATTGTGTCCGCTATCTCCGCGATCTTCAACCTCCTGTCGTTCATAACCATGTCTAATATTTTATGGACATTTTCATCTGTAGTGGCTGTTAACGGCCGGCCACTCCTAGGTTCATCTTGAACTGCTTCTCTGCCACGTTTGAAATCCGCTGCCCATCTTTTTACAGTGGCATACGATGGAGCGGATTCCCCTAAAGTCTGGCACATATCTTCATAAATTTGTTTTGGCGTTAACCCTTTTTTTTGCAAGTACTTTAAGACGGAACGATGTTCAATTTTATCCATTGCTAAGAAAATCGCGAACCTTCTTTACTAATTTGATCATAAATTTCACAAGAGTGACAGCAAAAAAACAAAAGACGGTGCATTATGATTAAAAAACATGTGTGTCTGACGCGCCAGTATTATTTTTTCTTTTTAATTTGAATATCGACCTTAGGCTCAGAACTTTTCAATTCACCCTCGTAATGAGGATTCAAAATAGTACCAAAAAAAAAAAATACCCTCATCTGTTTCAAGTGCATATTGCCTTGTCACTTGGCCGTATCAAAGTATCATAGGAAAACAGCATCTGGTTGGTGGGATCGAGTGTTATGGGCGTTTAAATAATAAATGTATTGCGAGTACTGACATCATTATTATTATGTATTCGAATAATTAAATTACAATTAAATAAGTCACATCATGTAGGATATCTGTGCTCGGCGGCGGTTAAAGCAAAAGACAAAAAAATCATAGATACCTAATACAGATCTACTTGTTATATCGTTTGTCATAGACAATGTACTTGACAAGTCTTACTTAAGGGCTAGTAGGGCTACACAGATATTCCAACAGTTCTAGCCTAGACCGAGCCCGGTCCGTAGACTTCAGTCGGCAATGTAGGCGTGTCTCGAAAATCGAGTAATACTACCGTATGCTTGGCAGAGGGGGTAGCGCGACTATGCTATGTCTGTAGGATGAGTAGTTTGTACCTCTACATGTACGACTGGGACTTGCTTACTGTAAGTTTTGACAATATTTTGTCTGGAAGAGAAGTTGAAGATTATTATATCATATCTGATGTCTACCTAACAGAAAGCTAAAGTGCAATTACGAGAAATTGAAAGTTACCCTGCACTTTCAGCAGGTTCATTCTGAGGTATTTATATTTTTCTTTTTTTACGCCATACATCTACACGGCTGGCAAAAGAAAAGTATTTTCTTATAAACAAGATTACAAAAGAAGTGAGAATAATTTGCTCATGAGAAAAGCACAAAGTACAGTGAAGGAGAGAAACTGTAACTTACGACACTTCACCACCATTATTGCGCTTGAGTTGAGCGCGAACTCTTCCTGGACTTTCGCGGACCAGAATATCGATGATTTTTGTAACTTGATTTAGACGTTGCTATCATTTTCAATCCACACAAACACGATGATGATGATGACAAACACATATAATCACAATTCAGAACATGTGGCAGCGTTGTTTTCTATCAAGTACCTGTCTAATGTCTGTGTCAGTGTCGACAGTGTAACTAAAAACGCGCCAAACATCGCTACGTCGCGCTCATGGTCGGCCGAGGCACGTCGCAATGTATTTGTACACGATATTTGCCACACATACACACGTTAAATTGATTAAAAAATAACGTTGATTTTTGCATGATTTCTGGATGAAAAAAATGTACGATTGTTTTTTGAATGAAAATCAAACCACCTTATTTGCAAAAAAATAAAAATTACTAATTTAATTTGGGCTCATTATTATCAACATTTGTTGCAATATTATGAACACGTTTTGTTTTTCAGGTCTTCCTGATTGAGTCAGTGGAAAGCCACTGTGAAAGGTTTTTTGGCCATTTATTAGTAGACCAAAAATAAACGTACAACCAATATCGATCGCTCGTCGCAAAGAAAGAGGTCTACCACACAGTGGAAGGATTCAATCAGGAAGACCCGCAAAGTCATAAATTGTAAAAACAAAACGTGTTCATAATATTGATAAAAATAAGCCTCTTGCCGAAAACGGTTTACTAATGAATGGCCAAAAAACTGTTTCCCAAAGTATCACATCCCAAACTATTTTACCCAAATTATCATTTACCAAAAAAATTTTTGGTAAAACAACTTATCCCAATTTTACAGTTAGCTAAACTTTTTTTGGCAGGGAAAATGTTATTATGACTGAGTTGCTAATGCCATCGTCTCTATCGTCATCATCTTCAATATCACTGAAGGGGTTTTGTGTTTGCATAAATTCAAATGTTTCATTATCTTCCGACATTACTATAAAAAAAGGATGTTAAAGAACAACTAAATAAATATGACACACAAATTAACAGTTAAATAGATAAAATGTAAATTTTCACTCTAAAACGTTAAATAAATATGTATTTAATAAATAATAATTATCATCATCATATGAGCTAGAGGAAGTCCGCTGCTGGTCCTACGCCTCCCTCATCCAGCGGAATCCCGCGACCTTTACCAGGTCATCAGTCCACTTTGTGGGGGCCTACCCACGCTGCGCCTTCCAGTACTTGGTCGCCGCTCGAGAAGTAGTAATAAAATTGTTAAAATATGTATCTAAATAATCTAAGTTAATTACTACTAGCGCCATCTGTTATACACGATATGTAAACCGTACATGTGTCATTGTCTGTGAAATTAAACAAATAAATCAGTCTCATTGCAACAGCTATTCGTTTCATTTGAGGTTATGGGCTTTCTGTGTTTCTAAGCAGTTTTTTAAAAGTATTTTCGTGTGTGATTATCAAAATGTCGACATCAAGTTACATAGTGAATGTTCCTAAACTAAAAGGACGTGAAAATTATGATGATTAGGCGTTCGCGGTACAAAACTTTCTGTTGTTGGAGGGTGTATCTTATACAGATAAACCAAATGTTCAAAAGTCTAACTGTGAGGTATGTTGTGAAGGGAAACAGGCTAGACTACCCTTTCCATCGGTGAACCATAGAAGCGAAGTCTTACTAGAAGTGGTACACTCTGATGTGGCGGGGCCAATGGAGACCAAATCTATAGGTCAAGCAAGGTACTTTGTACTTTTCATAGATGATGCAAGCTGTATGTGTTATGTGTATTTCTTGAAAGAAAAGAATCAAGTGCTCCAGTGTTTCAAAGAGTTTCGGAGTATGGCAGAAAACCAAACCGGAAATAAAATAAAGACTCTTCGGACAGATAATGGTGGAGAATATTGTTCACAGGAAATGTAAAGTTATCTCAAGACGGCAGGTATTGTTCATCAAAGAACTAACCCCTATACGCCCCAACTGTAGTATATCACAATACTACATGTAGGTAGATATAACTAATAAGTTAGGTATAGATATAGATATGTGGGTATGCCGCTCGCGCTTAACCATGTTTTGAGTTGAGAATAAACCGCCAATGAAGTCACATCGTGTTTCTTTATATCGCCCTATACATACATATCATTTGGCGCAGTCGCGTTAGATGACAACCTGAGGGACCAATTTATATGTGGCCTTAAAGACGAAACAACTCGTCAACGCTTGTTTTGCGAAGAAAATCATTTAGATTTCAAAAGGGCCTATAAAATGGCGGTATCGTTCGAGTCTGCTGCCAAAAACGCCGCAACTGTTGTAGACAAAAAACCGTCTAGCTCCAAAGAAGACGATCTTCATGCGGTATACACGGCGCCGGCACCGGGACAGGGGCGCGGCACCAGCGGCACGCGCTTCGCTCGGCGGGGCGGCGCGGCGGCCGCCACGGCTGGCCGGGGGCGCGGCGCGGGCACCGCGGCGCGGCCGACCCGGAGCTTGTGGGGCCCTCGGCAACAGTGTATATGCTGTGGCGAACAAGGTCACGACCAAACCAGATGCAAGTTATATTATCAAGGAATACGTTTGTAAAATATGTTTAAAAAAAGGCCACTTAAAAAGAGTGTGTCCCAACATTCGTGACATGAATTATACTACGAATATCAACATGGAAAATAATTGGGGGCAAGATAACGGCTCAAATAGCAATCCGGATGAAGACTGGGAGCCAGGCCAGACTGGTGATTTTGAGGGCCTGTACCACGTAGAACTGACGGGACGGGAGCCGGTAATTGCCGAGGTCATCGTCGACGGGAAGAAGCTGCAGATGCATGTTGACACCGGTTTACCAGTTGCTTGTATTAACGAAAATCTGTACAAAAAGTTGTTCGGACACCACACCAACAAAATGCTATCTCGGAGAGATATGTGAGATCAGCCACTGAAAAGGCAAGATGTTTACTGTTTGAGGCTAAACTGGAGAAGAAATTCTGGGCAGAGGCAGTGAACACGGCAGTGTACTTGAAAAACAGGTCGCCGGCCTCAGGTCTAGGAAATATGACACCGTTTGAAAAATGGACAGGAAGAAAACCAGATCTCAGCCATGTCAGGGTCTTCGGCAGTCCGGTGATGGTGCATGTACCCAAAGAAAAAAGATTAAAATGGGATAAGAAAGCTGAGAAATATATTTTACTTGGTTTCCCAGACAATGTTAAGGGTTACAGGATATATAACCCAAAAACACAGCAGATTACTACGAGCAGAGATGTTTTTATCATGTTTTCAAATAGTAAAGCTATGACAGATGAATTAAAAAGGAATTTAATGTCAAAGTTTAAAACTAAGGATTTGGGTCAAGTGAAAAAATGTTTAGGTATGAGGGTAAAAATGTATGAAAATGGCAGTATTTCTTTGGATCAAGAGCAATTTGTAAATCAGATTTTGATGAAGTTTAATATGTCAAATTGTAATTCTATGGATACCCCAATTGAATGTAATTTAAAATTGGAAAAATCTGAAGAAGTCCCAAACCCTTAAACAGCTTAGTGGGATCCTTTTTATTACAATCCTTAGATGCAAATACTTGTCTGGAGTGGAAATGCGAGGACTATTCATCAATTCCTCGTTAAAATCAGGGCAAGATGTTAACCACAATGGACACATATTTACGTATACTATTTGGACGTTTTGTAAAATATGATACTGATTTGTTTGATCAGAAGCACAGCACTCAGACAGACTAGAAGTGGACGTTGTTAACACTGGTGAGGAGGTAGGCGTCGCACAGACAGTTGAGACGTTTTGCAAACTGTAAAGAGAAAGAATTGGGAAACATCAATGACAAATTAATTATATAAAATATATTTTGTGTAAACATACTTACTTACGTAGTTGTTGGACTAGACGGTCGTAAACTCAACTTCCGTGGTGCCTTCCACGGCTGTAGCACCCTTGCGGGAGGTAAAATTGGCGTACTAGGCACAAATGTGCATTCCACTCTGTTTGGTGATATTCGTCTTGATTTTTTTGGCACTGGTGCGTCTGGCATAATCATAAAGTTCACTTCTTTGAGGCGTTTCATCTCGTAAAGACGGTTTATATCCTCGGGTTTAAGAACAGAAATCCTTCTTTTATCAATGGCACGGTTTTTGCGAACTGTCTTTAGTTGGGATGCTAATGTTGCTTCTATTGAACTAGTCGAGTCCTGTCGCTCTATCGAGTGCTACAAAGAGCGTTCAGTTCTGATTTCATCATCTGATGCGCTAAATTCAAAAATACGATTGTTTAATCAAACACAAACTTATTGTACTTGGCAACAATAAAATAAAATAAAAAGTATAAAAACAAAGAAATAACACATAAAATAATAATTTACATTTCAACTCGCGCTAGTATATTTGCAGCACGTGCACGTCTAGTTCCATTTGCACGACCACCTCTTTGACCACAACCAGGTTCTATGGTGGATCAAGGGTTAAAGTTGTTGACTGTACACAAACCATGCAAAGCCATAGAAAACAATAATTACCTACCTATCGTAGAGAAATAATTGAATGATGACACACTCAGTAATCTTGTCTAAACGGAGATGAGGTCCTGAGTTAAGTCATTAAAAAAAGAATAACCTAATTAAAAAAAGAATCTAATCATATAGGCTATGCTATCATTTAATGACAAAAATAACATTCGTCGTCTAGATAATGATCATACAAAAAAAAGTTGCATGTGTGGCACCAATAGAAATCAGATTCCAGCAAAAATCTTATCATTTCAACATGATTTATAACAACGAAATGGGGTACTGAGTAGGGAGTATTAGTACTGAGCCTACAACCAAAACATATATCACGTTTTTGAAAACGCGTTACGGGCCATGGCCTATTTATATTGTGTTCCCAAAACCAATAAAAATCCGTTCTAATGAAGAAATTGTCGATGTCCAGCAGGATGTATGTAGATTTTACGCAAATTATAAAGATGTTTAATTTTCTAACCTACAACAGAGAATACATATATGTATACACCGTATTTTTTTATTTCCGTTAATTTCAAGGTTGCATTCCTAGGCCTAAGTAACTTTCTCAAAGATACCGGTATTCTAATAAGATCAATTTCGGAAATAATCAATAATTTATTTTTATCTTATAAAGCCCATACGAGCGTGTACACTTGCCTTAGGGCCTGTTTAGATATTAATTAGTGTTTAGTACGAGTTTAGACATTTGCTACTAAACGTACGTACTATCTCGGATGATCGATGTTCGAAATGATATTGATATGTCACAGTTTTCAACTGTTTGGTTGGGTTAAATGGAATGCCCGTGTAACAACAACGCAAAATGCAAAATTAAAATACTTAAAAAAAAGAAATAATAATAATTGTTCAGTGCACATGCACCGAACACGTGAACACGTGACAGGCGCCCGCGACTCAGTTTAGTTTGGCGATGCGGCCGTTTGCACAAGTTAATCCACTTTTCGGAACCGTCACGACCGGATGCATTCCTAACAATTTTAACATTAACATTGTAACAGTTTTGTACTTAACATAACTTATGTAACATAACAGTGTAAACATTCTGACATATTTTCTGGACTTTTAACAACCATCGCAAGCTCGCATCCTCAACATATGGCCCTTCGATAAAAGTACTTCGCGCGCGTCAGTACTTGGACCATCGGGCTACTTATACGCGAGTGAAGTGCAAAGAACTAGCAGACCATTTGAGTGGTTCAGTTTGCAGTGGAAGCAGCAACAGCAGAGGAAGCCGAATTGCAACAGTAGCATTCGGCCAGGTGACGCTAACAACAGGAGAAATACAAGTAAGATCTTTCCATATTTCATCTTTGGGCGATATTACTGAAGAAACATGACGGATGTGAACAACCAGTTCGTTTTAGCAGAGGAAATTAGGGCTGTTTTAACAAACTTTAAAAAAGATGGGGCAGAAAGAAAAAGCAACGCGGAGTAGGTTAGGCGGAAATTAAAAAAGCTGGAAGAATTGTGGAAAGAATTTCAATTTAACCACGATCGGGTGTATACGGAAACACCTAGGACGGATCCCTATTTTACGG